>NW_011899995.1:0-370 GCF_000151845.1 Pteropus vampyrus | reverse complement strand
GAGACCTAGGCACACTCCTCAAGGGGCCAGCACAGACTCACTTGCTCAGAAACTCATACGATCTGTGCTCAGAGCAGAGACAGCAGCTCTAAACCGCACCAGAGACATACAGGGAGGAACTAAACTGACTAGCTTCAGGGTGAGGGCGGGAGGGGCAGAGGTCAGAGCAGCTCTCTCCAGGGACAAAACTGCTGGCAGCCGCCATTGTTCGTTTGTTGAGACCCCCTTCCACACAGCTTGCAGGGTGATAGATCTGTGCTCTCCATTGATCTGGCTAACACCAATCACCCCACCCCAGTGATTCGCAGAGACCCCATCCCACCCAAATTACTCACCTGGCCCAAGCCTTTTCCAGCAGCTCTTCCACACA
>NW_011899994.1:0-4177 GCF_000151845.1 Pteropus vampyrus | reverse complement strand
CCCTGTGGCCCAAAGCGGGGGTAATGTGAGCCTCAAAATAAACGAAGATAGTAAGAGATTGCGACTCCCTAAATCGAACTGGATCCACAAGTCCAAATTAATATAAATAAACAAATGTTTAAATAAATGGGGGCGGGATTTTTTTATACGATAAAATACAAGCTAATGACCCAATCACTGTAAAGAAATGATATAATTAGGGAATCTTCATTTCATAGTAATAATCATACCAATAATCGATTCAGACAAGACATATCAGTGGTGCTAAAACCTGTGGTAAAACCGAGATGAAGAAGGGGATTTTACTTAGTTTCAAATTCTCTCTCTACAAAGTATTATTAATTATAAGGAGGATACTTTATAGGGCAACAGTACCAGGCAGACCCCACGTTAATTAAGTGATCAGAGCCAGTACCAGCAACGAAACAAATCTGTATCGGAAGCCACGGCGTAGCATACAGACAGAACAAAATCATCGCATCTGTGATCACCTCTACCCCACCCTCCCCCAAACAAACCTGGTCTAATTGTGAAGAAATATTAGAGAGACCGCATTCCACAAAATAATTGGCCTGTGAGCTTTGAACATGAATGTCAAGGGCAGATCAGGGACCCGTCCCAGATTGGAGGAGATCAGAGAGCTGACAACTGCTGCCGAGACCGATCCTGGGCCGCACACTTTTTCTTCAAAAAATGTCAATGAAACGATTAGAGAGAAAACTGAAAGAGGCCTCCAGACGAAGGATGGATGGGGGTTCTGTACACTATTCCTTCAACTTATCTGTAAATTTCAAATTGTTTCTCTATCTTTGACAGCTTTGTCTAAGATAGCTATTTTCTCCTGTTGTTCTGATCCCTTATACAACAAATAGTTACGAGATATATTATAGTCAGCCATTAATATCATAGTTGTAATCTAGTAAACATCAAATGTGATACCACGTCTTAAGGCAGACCTTAGCTGGATGACCCTCCCCCTCCCCCACCTCATTTTATTAACCTCTATCAAGGCTCATCATCTTTCTATACCACCTTCATGTAACGGAGTCTTTGCAGATACCGTTCTTTTAGCCTGGAACATTCTTTCCCCGATTTTCACATAGCCGTCTCGTCCTCATATTTTAGTTCCTTCAGTTCTCAGATCACATATGACCTTTTCAGAGATCTTCTCTAACTACCCCATCTATTGAAAATAACCAATTTCGATCTCATTGCCCCATGCGCGACTCTCATAGAAATTGACTGACTGTGTTCATTTACTCGTTTATCCAGGTGTTTGTCTTCTGTCTCGCTACTTTTAAGTTCTATAAGGACAGAGCTTCTGTCTTTCTCGTTTACAGCTATATCTTCAGAGCCGAGCACAATGCTTGATAATCAGGGGCTGCTCGATGAATATTTGCTGGATTTATCAAGTTTGCATCAGCAGGCTTGAGGTCTGGTGTCTCTTGTTGCTTTTTTCAAAATTCAACTCTGTACCTCCAGCAGCTAATCAATGCATGCTTGTTGAAAGAAAAAAAAATGAATGTATGTATGAATGAATGAATGAGTGAATAAACAGATAAATGAAAGAATGTGGGCCTGGAATAAAAAGGCGGTGTTTAAGAAATGGTTGCCAGTGGGTATAATTTTAATAAAATAATAATTCAAAATTTTAGATATTTTGAGACAAATTTTAGGGCAAATGCTGCTCATGATTGTTCTCAAATTATCCCATTTGAATGATAAACAACCTCTATGGAAGGAGAAAGAATGCAGAGAAAAATGTCCACCTTTCAGTAACCTTCGAGTTCCAACAACAATACCTTAATTTTCAAGTTCTGAAAGCTTCAATGTTTTCACTTTAAAATGAGCCTGGAATGTCTAAAGTATCTGATTGGAAAGCCTGAGAATATATTTTTTTATTTTGTCCGGTACTTCTCCAATGAAGAATAAATTCCCAGGGCTTAACAGAACATATTTTAACAAAAGAAAGAAAAGCAATTTTGTATAGTATTAAAAAAAAAAATCTAGATAGACATCTTATCCAGAATTTGAAATATTCATGCTCTTTAGAAAATATGTCAGAAGACCCGTGTAGTAGATTAAACTGTCACTCAATAACTATTCATTGAGAACTTACTAAGTCGAAGATATTGTGTAGGCATTTTGGTTTATGGTGGAGGCATGTATGAGAGGCAGGACAGTACACCCTTACTGCCTGGATCCAACCCCTGGACTTCCCAAGTATGTGACCGTGGGTATGTGTCTTGTTTAAAATGGGTTTCTGTCATTGACTATTTTGAAGACATCATAAGGCAGTCTCGGTAATTACCTGATTTTCATGGCTCAGGTACAGGGTGCCGTCCTGTGATAGATAAGATGTCCTAATATTTTTCCATCAAGAGTTTTCCTAGAAGCTAAGGTTCATAACTACAGGATGAAAGGGTCTTATGCCCAACAGAATAAAGGTGGACTTGGTCACTTGTTTGGACATCATGCCACTGAGGCAGGGACACTCTAGACAGAGCGTTATACACCCCATATCTTTTCAGTCTTTAGATCTTATTCTTTTCCAGTCTTCATGATCTTTATGGAGGGGACGCAGAACAGAAGGGGAAGTCAGAAAGGTTAAGGATTTTACTCAAGTTTCCCCATCATGTAAGGGATATTTCCAGAATCCTCAAGCTGATCCATCCACAGGTTTGCTTCTGATGCCACATAACACTCTCGCTGTTTCGCACAGTCCAGACAGTCTCCACGTGGTAAAGCACTGACTGTGTTTAGATTAACGTTGGTATTATTTTCCGAATGTCGGCTGTGACTCTGAGAACCCAGCCAGATCCTGCAAATCGCACTGAAGATTGCACATACTGAATGCTGTTGGGTAGATACGTGCTGTCCACTGGCGAAGACAATTGGGATTACTGAATTCAAAACAAGAAAAAAGGCAGGTGCTGGGGGCCCATCCTTCATTTGTATTATACCCTCCATAGGTGGAGTTTATCCATGTAAACTTTCCAAAAGGCTACAGATAATTTGCGCACGAGCACCTAAGTTTGAGGATGTCTGGTATAGAGTTTGCCATGCTTGCTGATCATAAAAACACCTGGCTGGTTGGCGAGAAGAGCATCGGAATGATTAAAAACACCCGCTCCTGTGACATACGCTAGACTTGCGGAATCCAAGCATCTAAGGCAAGCCCCAAGGATTCCCGCTTTTTAATAGGCCCTCTCACGTGGCTCTTAGGGGCGGCCAAGTCCTAAGGATGAAATAACTACAGGGAGCAGAGGATGGACTCAGGAGTCAGACCTGGGCACAATGAGAATAACGGACAGTGCTTAGGCGGCGCTTCCTGCGCACCAGGCCCTGTTCCCTGCACTTTGCAAGTATCGGCTCGTTCCATACCCTTCTCATGACAAGCCGATGGAGCCCGTTTCACAGATGAGGGGCCTGAGGCATGGAGAGGCCGAGGACTCACTCGAAATCCCCCAGCCAATAAATAGCAGGGCTGGGGTCGAGTCCAGCCCATTTGGTTACAGAGTCCCAAGCTTTCAATCATGACCCTGAACAGCCTCTGCTTGTCATTGCAAGTGTGACGACGGGCGATTCGTTTCAGAATTTAGGCTTTTCCTTTTCTTTCATTCACACCCGCCTTGCAGAGTTTTTGAGGATAAACTGTGAAGGGCATTAGTTCATTGTAATAACAGCAGCTAAAATATCGCTCGTGATAGCCAGAAATCTCGTGTGTTTTCTCATCCGATCCTTAACGTAACTATGAAGTAGATACTATTACACTCTAATTTTAAAGATGAGTATGAAGTAGATACTATTACACTCTAATTTTAAAGATGAGGAAACTGAGGCACAGAGGGAAACATGTCCAAGGTCGCACAGCTAGCAAGCAGTGCGATTGGGTTCGGCGCCCTGTGACTATCCGAAGAATCGTATGAATTACCGAAACAACTTTTTAAATGTCAAATCCACGGAGGCCAAGACTCAGAGTCTCACTATTCTTCCCTGGCTATCTTTTCTAATAACTCTAACAGTGAAATTTCACTCCCAGCCTGCACCTGGGTGTAGATAAGCAGAGAGTCACTACTTATGTGGCTCTCTCTTCATCTGCTTTAATAACCAACTTTCCACATGTATTATAACTTAAAAACAAAATCAAAAAGAGTAAGTATAACTCTAGCTGGTG
>NW_011899993.1:5557-6086 GCF_000151845.1 Pteropus vampyrus | reverse complement strand
CTCTCTCGTTAGCGTGGCGATTTCCACTAAGGGCAAACACACACATCGTGTTACAGGCGCGCACGCTCGCACACACACCCGAAGGCAATCGCACCGTCTCCGCCTGAGCTCGCCACTCTTCCTTCCACGTCCTGGTATGTTGCAGGGATACCTTTGATCTTGCAATGTTTTTATTAACATGTTTACTTTAACTACCTTCTCCTAACCCATCGACCTTCTGAGCTGCCGTTTTTCTCTTTCTTGGAAAAAGGACCGTCAGCTAATGGCTCGAGCTGACCTGCTACCAGCTGCGCTGACCAGAAGGAACAGCAATGTCCTTGTTGGAACCTCTGAAAGCTCGGCCACAATCTTTAACCAGTACGATTAGTTTTCATGGACTTTTCAGGTCTCTTTTTAAAACAAAGGCATGAAAAGCAGTTTCCACGACCGCTGCGAAGAAAAGCAGACTGATACCAAAACGAGAAGGACTTTTTCAAGTAGGGGAAACAGCAGAAATTGAAATGAGGCAGCAGCAGACAACAGGGGCAAA
>NW_011899993.1:0-3437 GCF_000151845.1 Pteropus vampyrus | reverse complement strand
GAATTTCATTATTATGGAAAAAGTAATTTGTTTCCAGATTTTAAAATATTACTTTGGCCTTTCGGTAGTCTATTAATAAAACAAGTAATTTACATCGTGGAAGCCACTTCCTTTATGAAGCAAAAATGTACGAAAAATGTTTACTTATTTAATGTTCGATTTCTTTTTTCCATCTCAAAAAAAACATTCATAAAAAGTTTTAACTTTCTGGAATAAAATTTGCAAAAAACTCAGTACCTCCAAACTGTGTATAAGCTTGTTTGATGTCACACAGAGCTGTAACCAACTGCTCACAAGGAATTGGCTCCTGATACTGTAGTAAGTACCTAGGATCAAAAGATGTGCATATTGATGGGTTTTTCTGAAACACATACATATTCTAAGCAAAATACTGTCTGAAAGGCAATCTATGCCACAGGGACAACATAATCATCACCTATAATTTAAAAGGGACGGAGAACAAGGGCACATCAACATCCTAACATTCTTATGGTAAATAACACTTCACAAATTCGGTGAGAACAAAAACGACACTGTAATTTTCAATAGATTTTTCATGGCTTTAATCTTTACGAAAAAGAGTTCTCCTTAGGGACATCAAACTAATTTATACATCATCAATTACGATACTTGTGAGTATACCTTTGAGCAATGAGCCTCAGTTCGTTAGTCAGAACATTAGCATCAGAAGTTATGCCTGCCACGCTGCAGGCCATGTCCCTGGAGAAAAAGAAATACACGGACATGTAAGCAGGGAAGATGTTCGAGGGACCTTTACAAGTAGCACGAAGTATCGAGCTGTTAGACATTCACTATGCTTGCTTCAAAGCCGCTTTACCCTTCACACGACAACTACACAAGTGTTACCCCAGTAGGAGACCTTACACCTGACGTTTCTTAATGTGGAAGATAAACAAGTGCGCCCTCAAGTTCAACAGACGTGGCTATGACCTTCACACGGTGAACGAAGCAAGAAGACGAACGCCAAGCAGCTAAAGCCAATCCCGAGAAGACTCGGCAGCAAGGAGGAAGGTTTTGCCGGACAGGAAGACGGACTGCCCTGTGCTCTTGGGGACTTAAGCAGTCCAGCGTGACAGCGGGGTGGGAATGAGGGGACCCACGGCTGGCTTCATACAGAGGGTGCACTTCCTCTCTCCGTCTTCATTCCCTGAGGGCTGCCCTGGTGCCCCTACAGCCGACACCCTGTCACTCTGCCTCCCATACAGACTGCAGGCTGCTGAGTGGGCCCAGCAGTGACTCTGTGGAGGGATGAACTTCCTGGGACAAGCATATCAAAAGGCCCTATACATAACCAACATTCACTTGGCCCACCGATAAAAGGAAACTCTCTTTAAATGGGCAAATCCAGCTCTCCATTAGCTACCGAGGCCTCCGCCCCCAACTATCAGAAACTAACAGGGCTCATGTAAACTGCTCCCAGACCTCCGGGAGGGAAGATTCACACTCTTTGGACAAAATTCCCTAGCCATTCTCAACAATACTTTGAGGGCCTAATGCCTGTCAGACCTTGTGTTGATTTTATTCGTTTTATTTCGTTAACCTGCCATAACCACTCTGGTAGGCTCTGAGGCCCAGAGAAGGTAAAAAATTGGTGCGAGGTCACACGGCTTGTATTGGTCAAGCCTCGATCTAACCCAAATCTGTGACTACCAAAGAGTAGCACGTGGTCCTAAGCTTCAAAGCGGTTTTAAGCAAAATAAAAGCAAAAATTTCTACCAGAAAAACACAACAAACTATTCCACTCTACTACATGGAATAGTCACCCCAACATGCGATCCCGTTTATGTGAGCACGAGATATTTTTAAACTCTCTCCCCTGAGAGCTCACTTACTCATTGAGTTTATAAATTTTTTCAGAAAAAAAGACTTCATCAAGAAGCTTGTGGATGTTGCGTCTCTCGGCTGCAAGCAAAACTCCATCGTTTGCCAAAATTCCTAAACAGGTGCCTGCATGCCCAATCGCCTCCATCGCATACTCGACTTGGTACAAGCGACCTGCAAAACACAAGCGGCAAGAAACCCAGACTCTCCTCAGGTCTCAGAAAATCAGCGGAGACCTGGTGGCGACAAAAAGGGGTCCCGCTGTCATCCTTCTACGTTGCACGCAATCGACCTGGTGATCGTAATTACTCCCAAGTACAAAGAGGATGAACAACTTAGCGACTACTGAAAAAGTTCTTAGATTTTTTCCGCCCCAAAAAGTCAAACACTTAAAAAATCTTTCTATTTAAGACGGATTAAACAATTTCTACTTTACCTTCTGGAGAAAATATAGTGGTCCTGGAGTCATATCTTCGAGACTGCAAAGGAAAAACATACAAGTGATTCCCGTGTGCTGAAAGTAACTCCCGCGAGCCCACAGAGCACCTCCTAAAGCACATCCCCGCATACAGAGTCCCGTGTGTGCAGGGCACCGACGCGGGGGACACCGATTCATCTCTCTCCTTCCATCCCGACTTTAACACGCCAGTCTGTACCCTGAGCGCAAGCAACACAATTCGTCAGGCGGCGGCTTACTGGCATGTGCGTTAACTCACCATGTTTTCCGAACTTTAGAATTCCTGTTAAAAAAAAAAAAAAGGATCTTTATTAAAATGAAATTTATAATTTAAAAAGCATTTCCTAACTTAAAAATCTGTTTCGCTCACTCCATTCAGCTACCTTTATGTGCACCTCCTGCTAAGTGCAGCAGGCACTGTGCCAGACGCTAGAATAACAGGACAGGTAAACCAACCGCTGTCCCCAGGAGCTCGCAGTCTGGTGATCAGGTGAGAGAGGCAGGCACGATGACAGCGCAATGTGCAAACACAGCAACCGAGGGTAGAGTGGGAAGAGGGATGGCAGAAAAATCAAGAAGGTGTTTTTCGAGAGGCCATCACAGAAAATAGTTCAAATCAGAAGTGAGAGGCAGAAAGAAGGTTGAGAACCTGCAGGTCTAAGAATGGGGAGGAGAAAGGAAGAGGATTCCGGGCGGAGAAAGCGAAAGCAAAGGAGACTGAGGCAGGACAACTCAACGGGCGGGAGACAGACTGCTGAAGTTAAGGAACGTGAAGCAGCCACAAAGCAAAGCGAGTGGCAGATCACGCAGAGCCTAGGACGACACGCTGGGACAGGGGCGGGACTCCTGCAGAGTGAAGGGGTCCCGAACCACGGAAGGCGGCGGGCGGCAAGCGTGGCATCACCTTCACTCTGCCCGCAGCGGTCAACACTGGGACTCAGCGTGAGTTAGCGCAAAAGCCCGACCTCCGACTTCAAAGCCCACTTCCCAAATACCGGACATCGGAAATTGAGCCTGAGGGGCCAGAGTGACTTTTCGCCCTTAATTAGGCCCAGGGGCGCCACTGGATGAATGGGCCGGGGAGCCTCGGGGCCCGACTGGCACCTTAGGCCGATCGTTCGGCGGGCACGGCCCGGAG
>NW_011899992.1:3723-5094 GCF_000151845.1 Pteropus vampyrus | reverse complement strand
AACCAATTTTCCTAGGAAAAAGTTAATTAAAATAATATATACTGATGTAGCCAAACACTTTTACTTAATGAAATATACAAGGTATGTTAAAGTAGTGAATTTTACTATTTATAGATAAATCTTTTAATAATTTTCACAGCTAAAAAGAGAAAGGCGAATAATGGTATTTTATTTCAGTTGTTCTTACAAAGATAAATGAAATACATACTTGTTAAATTACTAATAGATATTACAGTGTTGGAAGGTGAACCACATATTCAAGTATATTTACCTGACAGGGATTGGAAGGGAAGCCGCATCAATTTTATTTAACTAAAATTTTAATTAAAACCAGTTTCTGTATTATACGTATTTTATTCCAAAATATGTAAAATATCTCATTGAATGGATTTTTGGTTTTTTGTTTTTGTTTTTTTTTTTGCATGCAAACTCTAACTGCTAAAAATGCCAACAGTGACTGTGAATTGATAAAAATGACCTGGAACTTTAAGCAAACATAATCAGTCAGGTGGGTCTCTGAGAGGAGCTAGGGCTTGTGGAAGTTCTCACATTCTGCATAATCACAAGAAGCCTACAGCAAGAACTTCCCCCCTTCAATAACTGCCTTTTCCCTTACTTAAATACCCCTCCGTCATGGCACAAAAAAGGCCAGAGTACATGGCTTGCCCTGTCTGCATGCTCCGGGTTGCAACCTTTTCTTTTTCCGTTTTCTTTTTATTTTCCTCAAATAAATCCTTTTTGGTGATGAAACAGCTAGTTGATATTATTTTTCATTTGACAGAATCCTGATTTTTAATCTATTCAGCAGGTTTACTTGAATGATTAAATGAAGTAACATATACAAATTTCCAAGTTCATGGTAGTGTAACCATTCAACAGTTTATTCCTTTCCTTATAAATGTGAAATGTGTTTATTTTAAAAATTAAAGACAATTTCTCCTCAATCAATATAGAAAATTAAAATATTAGACTAATTTATTCAGTGCTTTCCTTTTTATATTTTTAATTTAAAAAAGACATTTGTATGTTACTTTTTTCCCTTCTTCTCTCAAAATATTCAACCTATAGTTGTTTTCTTCCCGATACTCCACTGCCATACTTATTTCATAGTTTCTAAATGATCCCCAATGCTTTTTTTAAGTCAAAGGCACACTCTTCGCTATGAAATTTATTAAACTTTGTGTTATGGAAAAACAAATTGCTGAATTCAAATAGAGTAAGAAGTTCCAACTGATGAATGATTCCAAAACTTAAGACAAAAAATGCTGACATTACCAGAGGGTAGGGGGTATGGGGGAGGTAGACAGGGTAAAGGGGGTCAAATCTGTGGTGACAGAAAGAAATCTTAACTATGAGAGGTGAACACGCAGT
>NW_011899992.1:0-1508 GCF_000151845.1 Pteropus vampyrus | reverse complement strand
ACATATTTTTCAAACATGTTTTAAATTTTTTCCTGTTTTTCTTTATGCTAATACTAATAACTTTGCATAGCAGGCTTTCATCCCACCTCTTCCTTAACTTTTAACAAAACCCCATTCATCTTTCTCAAGATCTCATCCATAGAACCATATAACTGTCAAATTCCCCAAGAATCTACCTTTCTCTTCTCCACATTCCAAAGCACTTTGTCAACTCTCTTCCAGCATATCCGCCTCTTCCACAAAACTGTGATCTAGTTTCATTCATCCACTGGACTGCTAATCAATATATATTTTAATGAAATAAACTGTTTCCTCTGGACCTTAAATCATTAAGAAACTGTTTCTAAATGAGATCAAGGTGCCATCAAGCACATGACAGTGTGCCTGACACAGCATAAATTCTCCGTAGATATCTGACTGAAAAATACTAGTGCTATACTTTATTATATGAAAATAATATCCCAGTATGATCAATAGAATGAATGGAAATATGAGAGAGAAATGGGGGGCGGTGACTTTGAGAATAAATGGGGTTAAAGCCACAAAGCAATGTTTTCTTCTTATCCATCACTATGGCAACCACCTGGAAAACACACCTAGGAGGAGAAGAACCAGCTCCTGTGGGAAGCTCTCAGATCTATTATGAGGTCTACAAAGTACTTTTTTTTTTTTTGTCTGTTATGAGCTAGGATATGAGCTACACTGTTAGTTTGGGTCCAGAATAAAACGATGTAAAGAAGAGCTGCAGCTGACTTAGAGTGGACATGTAGCATGAGTGAGAAATAAAATTTTGTGGTCTAAACACCTTAGATTTGACGGTTGATTATTAACACACCAAAGCCTAGCTTATTCTGACTCATGATATGTGGGACTGCATAAGTAGCAGTGCATTACATATAAACAAACACACACATATATGTGACACGACTTTCTCATGTTTTCTTTTTTCGGGGGTTTCAGGGTCACTGGAGGGGAAGGAAAGGTGTGCTAGCGTGAACAGGTTGATTAAGGTCTTATTATTCTGTCAATAAACAAAATTGTTTTTGCTCTACTTTCTTCCCCAGAAGGGCCTTCTTTCAATAAAACTATGAGCATAAATATCATTTGATATCCAGATCAAATCAGCTATGTGCATATTTCATCTTTGTACAGTTATAATTCTAATTATTCACTTTTGCTTCACTTTCTATTCCTTTCTCCTCTATTCCATTCCATTCATCTTTATAAAATACTGCATAAAAAGCAGGTACTACAGAGACAGAGACTGTACTCATCAGAACAGACTCCAATCACAGGAACTTATTTTCCTCTAATCCTCGCTTGACTTGCATCAGTGAGCAGTGGCAAATCTGACAGAGAAGGTAGAGGAACAAATAAGCAAAGATTTTGTTGACTACAAAATATTTTTTGCAATATTTCTTTGCAAGGTTTATACTTGGTCCATTGCTGAATCACTGCCTCCACGATGATAAATTTTACATATCTGCCAGGGCAATCGCTTGCCATCA
>NW_011899991.1:2711-4908 GCF_000151845.1 Pteropus vampyrus | reverse complement strand
CCCCGATTACAAGGTGGTCCGCGGGCTCCCAAGCAGGCCTGTCCCCAAGTCTACAGCGCTGCCAGCTCTGCACACACTCTGCCACCCAGCCCCCTCGCTGTCCCCCAGGAATCAGCAGACCGCCCCAGGGGGCCAGGCAGCCCAGGGCTCTGGGGTGACCGGCCCAGCTCAGGCGTTCCAGACCCAGACCCAGCATGTCCTCCCACCTGTTACCTCTCCAGTTGCTTCAAGGTTGGCGTGTGCACACACGTGTGCGTACTGCACTGTGTCTGCGTGTGTGCGTGCACATGTAGGTGTGTGCACGCACGTGCATTCGTGTGTCCATGTGCATGTGTGCGTCCGTGTGCATGTGTGTTCATGTGCATCCATGTGTGTTCGTGTGCACCATGCGTGTTCGTGTGTGTCTGTGTGCATGTGTGTCCGAGTGCCTCCGTGTGTGTCCACGTGCATGTCAGCGTGCATGCATGTCCATGTGCATGTGTGTCTGTGTGCATGCATGTCCATATACATTTGTGTGTCCATATGCATGTGTGTCCGTGTGCATTTGTGTGCCCGTGTGCACGTGTGTCCGTGTGCATGCGTGCGTCCATGTGTGTGCATGTCCGTGTGCGCATGTGTGTCCGTGTGCATGTTTCCGTGTGCATGTGTCCCGTGCATGTGTGTCCGTGTGCATGTGTGTCCCATGCATGTGTGTGTCAGTGTGCATGTGTGTCCGTGTGCATGTGTGTCCCGTGCCTGTGTGTCCGTGTGCATGCATGTGAAGCGCTTCTCGTGCCCAGCACGGGTTGGGGCGGCCCTGCCGGGCACTCCGTTTCCAGAAGTGGCTCTGTGCGCTTCCTCCCTGTGTGCCTGTGCCATCGGCTCCGCGGGCTGAGCACTCAAGAATGACGTCTGTCAGTTTACCTAGCGTCCCCCCCGCTTCCTCCGTTGGTGTCCCGGGTGGGGCCGTGTCCTGCTCCCCCGCTCCCGTGAGCGGATTCCCCGCGCGCGCCCTCGCCCCTCTGCCCCCTCGCTGACTCCGTCCCGGGAAGGCAAAGTGGCTTTTACGAGCACATCCGTCTTTGTCCTTCTTCGGAATGTCCATTAAGCCGCACTCCACGTGGACTTGCGATGGCTGCTCTGGCCGCCCCGGCTTCGCATTTCTGCGGCATGTATCATCCCCTTGTGCTGCGTCCCCAGCCTATCCGAACCCTTTTAAATGTAAATCTTGCTAATGACATATTTCTGGGTCTCATTTATTGGTTTTAGAACCTGAGAGTCTTTTTCCTTTGGATCAATGAGTTTAGTTTAAACCGTTTACATTTATGTAAATACTGTGATATCGGGCAATTTATCTTGTGGCACATTTTCCATTTATACAAATTTTCTTTAAGTTTTCATTTTCTTTTTCTGTCGTCCTTGGATATAGGCATTTAAGTTACTGGTTTGAAAGTTATTAATTCTGTTTTTACATTTGTCGCTGCCACCCCAAATTGCTCGGAGCTAACGTCTGCTTATTCTCCCTATAAGATGTCCCTGCTCGTGCGGCCGCCTCCGCCGGGCACAATTCCTGCCGCTGTGGCCGGGAGCATCAGTTCGCTGGGCGGGTCCCAGGGCAAGGGACCCACAGACCGTGTGCCATTCCGTGGTCAGCGTACGTGTGGGCTGTGTCCAGGCTGGGGCCGCTGGGGGTGGGCCCGTCGCAGGTCGTTGTACTGCCGACTGTGTCCAGTCTGCCTGGTGATGCGCAGACTGCTCTGGAGTGTTCCTGACACAGCGGCCGAGCGCCGAAGACGGTGGGCAGAGGGAGAGGACACCTAGGGACACCTTGCGAGTCCACGTCCCGTCCACGGCTCCTGACCGTCTCCGGCCCGGCCCCCGCCCCCGGCCCCTCCCGCCATGGGCCGACGACTGGAGATGATGCTCGCGGGCCGCTGCGATCTGAGCGTGCCGCCCCGTCCCCCTCCCCGTCCCAGCCCTGTCCCCACCCCCGGGCGGGCGTGAGAGGACTCCAGCAGCCCCGCAGCCTCCTTATCTCCCCCAGACCTGCTTCCTCCTTCGCAGATAACTTAATTATTCAACTACATGATTCTCCCACATTGTGATTCTAAACGTCTATTCATGAGTCCGGACTCCGGTTAGTAACCAGCACGTGGAAAGTGTTCCAATTAGAAAGATCAAATTAATTCTTTTTTTAAATAAGGAGGAAAAACTACTT
>NW_011899991.1:0-1681 GCF_000151845.1 Pteropus vampyrus | reverse complement strand
CTCCCAGCACAAAGGGTCGTGAAGCAAGTGCGGGGTTTCGAAGCGCGTGCAGAAAGCCTGGCCGCTCTCGCTCCCGGCCGGCGAGTCCTGGCGCCATGTCGGCGCGGAGTTCGAAGATGCTCCGCGGCGGATTTCGATAGTGGAGACTCGGAGATGAAGAATTAAGAAATAGAGACGGGGCAAGACTCCCGAATGTCGGTAAGAGAAAGGACATTTATGCTCCCGCACGCGCTCGACCTGACGTCCCCAAAGGAGATGGGCAGGATGGGGCACCTCGCTCCCCCGCAGCCCTGATCCCAGCCCCCCTGCGCCCCCGCCACGGGGTCAGAGCCGGGCCCCGTGGCACTGGTGCCTGTGGGCCGAGCCTGGCCAGGCCCTACGGCAGGGGGTCGCCCCGTGCCAGCAGAGGGCAGGGTGCGGGGAACGTGACTCATGTGCGACGTGGTGCGTGTGCGTATTGGGGTGCTGGAGCCTCGGCGAGAGGACCCCAGCTCGACCGACGGCCTCTCCTCCCCCTTCCTTCCCAGCCCTCGGCCTCCACACGGTGCCCCCGTCAGACACGATATGGTGACGGTCACCTCTGCCCACTGTCCCTCCACTCTGATGGGCCTCTCAGGGTGCCCCCCAGCCCGTACCTCCCTGAGCCACACGTCTGTGCCCAGGACACGGCCACAGCCGCTCCGGCCCCTCGAGGCCCAGCAAACGTTGCCCTCCGGGCCGACGCCCGCTGCGCCAGTGTCCCCTGCCTCCCGGGGACGGGCGCCTGCTCAGTTCCCAGGCAGGGACACGAGTGTCGCTCTTGGCCGTCTCTCTCCGCCCCCGGCCCTGCCGGCCACGATCCCCTCCCTCTCCTCCCGGACGCCGCTCTCTGCCTCCATCCGCCGGGCCCCCGTCCAGCTGGTCACTTCGCGGAGGCCAGAATCCTTCCAAGGCACAGATCTGGCCACGGCAGCGTCCCTTTCCGGTGGCTCTCCACCCTCTACGGCCGAAGCGGGCCGTGGCCGTGGCCGACAGGCCCGAGGGGCCGGGCCTTGCCCCTCCCGTTACCACGGCCTACGGCTCGCGAGCCTCTGGGCCGAGGGGTCGCGCACTCTCCGGCCATGGACGTCATGCGAGCGGTTCCATTTGGGCAACGCACGTCTCAGGTGAGGCCACCTGTGTCCCTGAGTGGCCTGTTCGGGGACCCGGGCGTGGGGACACACCCGCTCGCTGTTCCTTGCCTTGTTCGGGGGCCGGAAGTGAGGCTCTGAGAGCTGAGCGTGTCCTTTCGCACTTAGTCGGGTGACAGCTGCGGGCACAGAGCAGGTCTGCACGGGAGAGGGAGGGGCAGGGGACGGCTGCAGGAGGCGGAGTGGATGCCCGGAGCGTGAGGAAGGTGCCGTCAGCTCCCGGTGGCTCACGGACCGGAGGAGGAAGGAGAGTGTGGCGTGAGCACGCACACACGCGTGAGCACGCACACACGCGTGAGCATGCGGCCACGCTCCACGGCGGTGCCCGCCCGCAAGTCCAGGCCCCTCCCGCGTTGGGACACCTGCCCAGGTGGCTCCCACCAGGCCTGTGGGCGTTGCCTCTGGTGGCTCTGGGATGATTCCGCTCAGGACCTGGTCCTGCGGGCCCGTGTCCCCTCCCAGCCGTGTCCCTGGCGGCCAGTGCGGGCTGCTGGGCTCCACATGGAGGGCGG
>NW_011899990.1:2332-3732 GCF_000151845.1 Pteropus vampyrus | reverse complement strand
GCTGCAGGGAGAGGAGGAAAACCTCACTTTCTCAAGCCTGGGACTAATTTCCTCAGTGAAGCCCCTGTTCTCAGCCGTGGATGGACACGGGTGCTAGGGGCAGTGGCCGCAGGCAGAGGGGGCCAGGCGGACGGCTGCTACCACCACGGAGAGCCAGAGCGGTCCAGTTTGAATTGATTAACCACGGCTCCCTTCATTTTCAACAGCCCACAGCACCTGAGAGTACCTCTGAGTTGTGAGAGGTTTCGCCTTTCCAATGATTTTTTTCCTTCACACTCCGCTCAACAGCGTGCACACTGATTTTAATCACGACCTTAAAACACGACCTTCTTTGGGTGTCTCACCAAAGCCAACTATGGGGGAATCCCTGACGTGCTGACCGGCACTCCGACCTGGTGGCCATCGGGCCTGAGCTCCCACTTGAGGGGTGGCGGGTTTGGCACGCCACCTCAGACACCCCAATGTGACAACGGTGCCCGCTCCGCTGCACCACGCTGCCTCCACCGTCCACATAGTCCACGGCTGTCTCTGCAAACACCTGGTGTCTGTGTCCATGCGGCAGGCGGCTCTGGGCTACGCTGCCGGCCACACTGCTGGCGAGCCTCGTCCTCTCCCTCGATGCCAGGGCCTAGTGTCACATTCTCTTTAGGGCTTGTCAGCATTCTGGGGGCCTGCCCACAGCTGGGGTGATACCTCCTCTCTCTGCAGTGGCAGGAAATTCTCGGGCTGGCAGGCTGGGGTCTGCTACGGTGAGGAGCCCCCGGGGCCGGCTCTCCTGGGCAGGCTGCCTGAGCGTTCCCTTTGGTCCCTAACCAGCAAGCTCAAGGCTGACTCGTGATGGGGTTGGTTCATGGAGTCACCTGTCCCAGAGGTCAAGCGGTGGCGACAGGTGCAGGCTTAAACTCAGAAACACCCCCAGGCAGGGCAGGTAAGTAAAGTTACAGCTGGCAGGAAGGCGAAGCGGCCCCAGGTCTGGATGGGGCACGACGTGGCCCCTGGGGGGCACGCCCTTCTCCTTCCCCGCCGGCTGGGCTGCCTGTCATGTTTCTGCTGTAAACAGGGAGGGACGTGCTGGCCCAGCATAAGGGCCCCTGCTGGGCTCTCCCGTGGCTCAGGAGTCCCCGGCACAAGGCCCAGGGAGATCTGGGTGCCCAAGGAGACAGGCGAGGGTCACGCATCTGTCCCCTGAACCCAAAGGCAGTCTCCCTTTTTGGGGAAAGGAGGCTTGGCTTAATACAGTGTAAAATATGACAAAATATTAACAGTTTACAGGGAGCAGAGGAAACTGCCTCTCCCCAAGCCCACGGCCCATCCCTCCCCTCGCTGACAAACAGACCTGCCAGGGATAAAAAGGAGGAAAACCGCTTGGACCAGAGAGCAGGGCCAGGGAGCCACAGGCA
>NW_011899990.1:0-482 GCF_000151845.1 Pteropus vampyrus | reverse complement strand
GGAGGGTGCGAGGCGGCGGGGCAGACGCCACACTCAGATGGCTGTCTCCATCCGGCACACGCACACGCACACGCCCCGGATGCCCGGCCGAGGTGACGCGAGTGTGCCTGCCGGCACTTTTTCACGTTTAATATTCGTGAAAACCCTGCGAAACAGGTTCCACTGCGATCCCAGATTGAAATGGAAAGGAGGTGTGACGTGTCCCCAGTCCCCAGTCACCGTGGACACCTTGCCCATCCTTCTGCTCTACCACCTGCCGCCAGAGCAGGCCACCCTCAGAGGCCTTCCCACACGTGCGCCAAGGGCCGCCCGGGGCAGGACCCCACGCAAAGGCGGGTCGTGGGCAAGTGGCTGGTGGGACCACCCTGGTGACCTTGCTTTCGAGAAGGGCTGACAGGTAATTCTATGCGCATACATATCTCTAATGGGGTAGCCAGTCATTCTTTTTCCTAAGTTCTCCAACCCACTCCCTGCCGGAAAAA
>NW_011899989.1:3501-5034 GCF_000151845.1 Pteropus vampyrus | reverse complement strand
TTACATATTTTGCACATGCCAAATGTATAAAATGCCATGTAACATTATTTTAATAATTAGCATACGGTCCTATAATCCCATTTCTACTTATAAGATAGGAATTTTCGAGTTAATATGTTTATTTTTCTCATATTCCATATAGGAAAATTATAGCTATTTATAAAAGAAAAAGAAAGAAAGAAAAAAAAGAGGAAGAGGTAGAGGAAGAGACTTTAATTGTCTTTCCAAAGCAATTCTACATAGACTGCTACTTCTGGTATAAATAGGAGCTCTATGTTATATTATGTTATGTTATATTAACTCTAAGGAAAAAAATGAAAAATTAGATGACTTATAACTTCTTTCTATCATGATTCTATAATATTTCAAAATCTTTGGTGTGATGATCACTGTCTAGAAGCAAAATGAGCTTTAGAGAAGTTTAGATGTTTTAAACAGGTTATAACTTACAATATCTGAAACCTAAAACTATAATTTTATTTTAAAGTTTTCTTGTTTTTTGCTAAAGTAATTATGTATATGAATTATTTTACATGTTAGTACAGTTAAGTATACTATGAAATTAGAAAGCACTATTAGTTTGGGTCCTACTATTGATCATACCATTTAAAAAAAATTTAAACACTTTCTCTTAGCATTTTGACTCTGAAACCAAAGCTCATTACTTAAATAAGCTTATTAAAGTTTCTTATTTCAATAAGGTTCAAGGATCTCTCTTTTCAGTATTTATGGAGTCAAAGTACATTATAGTAAATAACTATTGAAAAATATTTAACTATTGAGTCTAGTAGCAATAAGAAGTTGAAAGTTACAGTAATGAATACCTTCTTAAATACTGTCAGATATCTTTGAAGATTCATAGAGGATAAATTCTCAGTCATCTTGGTTAACATTTTCAAGAAATACTGAATTCAATCAAACCACATGTGTTTCTGTGGTATAGTGTTCCAAGAGATCATTATTTAATTCAACAATGTAAACTGGGTTTACTCATAGAGAGTATATGAGATATTTATACCTAATTCTTGCATTAAAGAAGGATGAGGAAGAAAAGGAGAAGAGATAATGCAGGAAATACAAATAAAAATATAAGTCCAAATACAGTTACAAGTAGAATTTTAAAAATAGAGAAAATAACAAAGTTTGGAAGACCTGCAAGAAGAGAATGACAATTGTGCTAGAATTTGAAGAATGTGTATGATTTCAATAAACTGTATTTGAAGGAGGAACATTCTGGGTTAAGAGTTATTATGAACAAAGTTGAAAACCACATGATATTACTTATAGTGAAATGTAAACCTAAAATAAACAGGGCAAACAGAAACTCATGGACATGGACAATAAACTAGTGGTTACTAGAGGGTGGGGGGAGGAGGGGGGAGTTGGAAGGTAGATGGGGTAAAAGGGGTCAAATATGTGGTGACAGAAAGAAATCTAATTATGGAAGGGAACAAGCAATGCAATATACATATATGCCTTACTGTTAAATTATACACCTGAAACTTACTGGATTTTGTTATCCAATGTCACTAA
>NW_011899989.1:0-741 GCF_000151845.1 Pteropus vampyrus | reverse complement strand
GCTAAGTATAAATAATTATGATAATGCAACTAGTTTGGAAAACAATTCAATTGCTTGAAATGAGATAATTAAAACTAAAACATCGATTGCATACTCTCCATGTATACGATTTGTTAAATATATCTGCTTTGAAAACTAGGTCCTTTACTTTGCTCTTCAAAAATAAAAAACACATAAAAATCTCAATTTTCTATCATAAATATTAACTGCAATAAGTCGAATACACATAGCTATTATTTAAAAAGATATTCAAAAAATCAACATTTACTTTACAATATGACATTTATGATAATAATCAAGGACTGAGTTCTTTATTTCTAAGAGAAGTAGAAATTAGTAAAGGCAAGCAAGCTACAGTTAAAAGAATTCAGAATATTATAGGTGTCTACTCCAAATTAAATATCTGTTGTTTATTAGATGCTATCTATGGGACTTTTGGTATAGCAGCCTGTATGAGGACAACATTTTACATAAACACAAGGAATGTTTAGCTAGGTATGATTAGTCGATTGAATGGAATGAGATGAAGATCTAGGATACAGCTATACACTGAAATAGTCAAACAAACTTCACATTGAGAGAATCATGCCATAAACAGAAAGTCTTCATTACCTCCCTTCTGAATAATTCCTACCTAGCATCACACATTTCCTGATGCATCTGAATTGATACCAATCACACATTTTACTCATGCTTGTTTAGGTGAGGGGCAAGACCACAGACTTCCTTAGGTGAATTACC
>NW_011899988.1:3815-5018 GCF_000151845.1 Pteropus vampyrus | reverse complement strand
GTCTGTGAGAGGGGTGTGTTGCAGTGGCACTCTGCATTGTGGGAGGCCCTGTTCTCAGCCAGTCTGGGAGCTGACTTTTCAATTATGACCTAGTGGGATATTGGAAAAATGACTCTTGCCCACGTCTGAGCAAACAAAACAAAACAAAAGGAACTGCCCCAGTGGGCTTTGAACGCAGCCTGCCAACCAGCTGCCAGAGAAGGAGGCATGCTTTTGCTCACAAAGGCGTGAAATGAACGTGCTCCTTGCCTCGCTGGCTGGTCAGACCTGGATCTTTCCCATAAAAAAAAAAAAAAAGGCAGAAAGGACAAAAAGAAAATGAGAAGTTGGAGGTTAGAAGGTGGAGAGAGACACAATGCCTCCCAGAGCACCTGGTCTGAGCTGGAGGAACATGGGGTGCTGGGTGGCCTGGGTGAGTCACCCTGGCCGGCCAGGCACCCTGTGTGGGGTCAGAGGGTGACTCTGTAGCTGTAGTGGCCTCTGTGAGTCTACAAATCCCCCAGAGGAGCTGACGGGTCTGCAAACGGCAGGGCCAAGGACCCTGGTGGGTGGGAACTCACCAGCTCCAGGAAGAATCTGAAGCAGAGGAACTTGGCAGAAACCCAACTTCTCTAAATGTATTATAAGCCATGGGCCACAAAGGCCGGATTGCGAGGCCCCGCGGGCTCTGACAGCCGGGTCCCTAACCGTTGAGACCCAGCGCAGTCCTGGTATTGAGCAATAGGGCTCTGCCCCAGCACCTTCTCACTGACTGCCCCGCCCTGCCCGCTCCTTTGGAAGGAGAGGCGAGGGGAGGAGAGACAGCCCCCAATGTGCATGTGTGTGTCTACGTGTGCACGTGTGTGCATGTGTGTGCATGTGTGTGCATGTGTGTGCATGTGTGTGCATGTGTGGCCTCATGGGCCAGTGTGTAGGCCAGTGAGCGGCTCCCACAGTTCTCCTCGAGGCCCAGGGTCCCAGGCTGCCCCTTGGGTGGCCTCTTCTTCAAGAACGGTCAGAAAAGCTCTTGGCTGGGCCGCGGTATCCTGGGCTGCTGTGGTCTGGGAGGGACGGATAATAATAACAGAATAACTAGTGCATTGAACTCTCACTATGTGCCAGACATTGTTCATAGCGCCAAGCCATGGCCCTGTGAGAGAAGCATTACTTTTAGCCCCATTGATTGGAGCAGAACTGAGGTCCAGAGAGGTGAAGTCATTTTCC
>NW_011899988.1:0-355 GCF_000151845.1 Pteropus vampyrus | reverse complement strand
TCAGCCCCACCAGTGGACACCCTGGGGGGCTCAGGCCAGCTCCTGATGGTGTCTGGGGTCTCTGAGAAGGCACAGGGCAGCTGGAATAACAGCCTATCTAGCAAATGGCCTTTCCAACCTCTTGGGACTCTTGGCCTTGAGGATCCCAAGGGAAATAGCACCCCCTGCTGGCTGATCATAGCAACTCCCCCCCGCCCCGCCCCCGACCCTTTCCAATTCCCCTTGCCCTGAAACTACAGGATGTTTGCTCACCAGTCACCGCCTTTGGGGCCACTGGATACACTACAGGATATCAGCGCAGTGAATGTTTGTAAAAATGTGGCCTCCTAAGAATACACATGTGACCCCACCATTC
>NW_011899987.1:3518-4355 GCF_000151845.1 Pteropus vampyrus | reverse complement strand
CTAAAGGCCCGCGGGAGGGGGGAAGGGCTGTAGGGCATGAGGAAGTCACAGGTCGTTACTGCGGCTCTGGAAGAAACAGTGCCGTTTATTCTTTACAAAAAGCACACATGCCCGTATGGAACAGGATGGGGGCTTTACTCCCTGATGCCAGGTGACTGGCAAGGCACAGCCATGGAGCCCGAGGCGGGCCATCAGCATCAGCCCTGGAGCGTGGGAGGCTTGCGGCTTCTATCCGCACGACGTGTGGGCGCAAGGACAGAGCGTCGCTCTAACGTGGCCTTTGTCACTCAGTTCAGGGTCTCTGCCGGCGTGGCGGGGGCGTGGCTGGGGGCTGCGTGGCACTGCCTGACCTGCCACTCAGTGGACGTGCCTCAGGATTCTGTGCTGGAACCCAGGAGCCAACTGTTCAGACTCGAATGTGTGTTTACACGCACGCGTGCACACACACACGGCAATGTAAGAAATTGGCTCAGATAAAACAGTGCCATTCTGAAAAATAATTGTAATAATTTCAATTTTGTTATCCTTGTGAAGCGTCCTATTTTTCGGCTTAAAAATCTTGGTGTACTTTCTTTGTCCAAGACATAAACACTGTGGCTGCCCCGCAGGGTAGAAGGAGTAGCACAGGCCCTCCGCTGGAGGCCCCTCGGCTCCTTGTCACCTGAGTCACGTCTTACGGGATGACAGACTTCACAGGCTCTGCAGCCTCATTTCCCTCCTGTGTAAAAGAAAGACAGTCATCCCCCGATCATCATACGGTGACCCCAAAGTCAGGCGACGTACATAAAGCCTTTCCTGGTGTTAAGTATTCAAGAAATGACACCATCTCTTCGTGTT
>NW_011899987.1:0-1013 GCF_000151845.1 Pteropus vampyrus | reverse complement strand
GTCCATATTTTAAATGCAGGAGAAGGTGTTTTGGGGTGAGTGTCACCTGTGCACGGTCACGTTGCCAGTTAACGAAAATACAAGGACTGGGAATCGTGTTTTTGCAGAGTCCGGTGATGATTTTATACACCACACTGCCTCTCGTTTTCCTTCCTTTTTTATGAGTTTATAATTGTTATTTACAAAGGGCTAACGAAGCAGCTGCGGATCTGTTTAATTCCCGTCATCGCTTTTAAGCATCCGTGCGTGAACAACGAGAGTGCTGTTTGGAGCAGTCGCCGTGGGTCTCCTTGTCCGCGCTGCCGTGACCAACGATTCGCGCAGCTGAAGGGAACGTAGCGGTGCCGGCGGCGGGTGGGCCTGCTCCTCGCAAAGTGCCGAGTCGAGACCTGCTAGAAGCATCCGTCGGCGGGTGGTCTTCCCCGACCCCTCCCACTCGTTATCGATTTTCACCAACGAGCCTCGGTCTCCGGGGCTCGACCTAGAGGTAGCGTCAGCTGCCAGCAGGCCGCCCACCCACGCTGGGGGACGACGCGGGCTGGGGGCGCGTCTGTGCAGCCAGCGGTGTGCGCTCTGCCGCTGTGCGCACGACTCTGCATTTCCGAGTCAGGCCCGTGCCGTCGCATCCTCACTCATAGGGAAGAGGAGGCCCGTCGCCTGCAGCTTTGCTGGGGCCATGGCAGGCGGCCCTTCCGCATGGCGCCTGTGACTCCTGCCCCCGGCGCCGCTCCCTGTTTCTGTCATGTTACGTGCAGGGCCGAAGGTATTCGCCGACCTTAAGGTTGGCCGTGAGGGTGTTGTGGGGTGGGGGCCGACACAGCTCCGAGAGCCACATAAAGGCGGAGGTTTCTCCAGAGGGCAAGAGAGTGCAAGGTTACAGACACGTGTAGAGGAATTGGGGGGGGGCGGGGTGCGGTGCTGACGGAGAGGCAGGTGGAAGCACCCGGCGGCCTCCAGGAGCTGAGAGGGGCCCCAGCTGACCGCCGGGAAGGAGTCGGGGCCCGGGTCGTATG
>NW_011899986.1:1816-3857 GCF_000151845.1 Pteropus vampyrus | reverse complement strand
GAAGACTGAGGAAAATCAAGATTTAATAAAAATATTAAAGTCTATAAAATAACAGATGCAGGCAGTTCTTCTCTTTGCGACCTGACATGCTACCACCCTTCCACTGTGAATATGAAAAGTGGTAGTAAACACATTATAGAATAATTTTTTGAAGTATAAATTAGCAAACTACCTCATCACTACTAGAAAATAAAAAGCTGAGCAAAATACAGTGGGTTGGTGATGCTGCAGAGTATCCATTTCTGGCAAGGCACCAAGTCGGTAAGTTCACCACATGGTCCATTGGATTTGGGTATTAAGAATATAAGATGATCAAACCCATGGCTTCGTGGTACAGCTATTTTCATAACTTGTTCATCAAACCAGCTCACCTACATGGTGATGTAACTACTTGCTAGAGTGAGGGCTGTGATTTAAGGCCTCATGTTCTATTTATGGTTCTATTCATGGTCATTTTATTTAATTTTTTTTGGATCATCTCAAGGGGTATCTGAGACATGGTCTCCCTACTAGCATAGGGGATCAATTCTTTTTCATGGACCATTTGCCTGTGTCTCCATCATTTCCAAAATAACACTAGACGAATACTTCTATGAAGTGAATTCAACAGTGCTAAAAAAAAAAAAAAAAATTCCAACAATAATAAACAAAACACTTGACTGGAAGATGTTACAAGTCAGTTTACATCAAAAAAAAAAAAAAAAAAATTCCAACAATAATAAACAAAACACTTGACTGGAAGATGTTACAAGTCAGTTTACATCTCAGATGTGGGAAAGCAGACTGATTTTTCTTTGAGACTTAGAAGCATAGATCGGCATGAAACCTATTTGAAAGAGTAGAGCAATGCTTAGATTTTTTGTAACGTTAGGTTTGGTCAGAAAAAGCCTGATATGGATATGAGAAGAGACTAAAATGTATTATGTTAACAAGTCATCTGTAAATAATCTTAGAAAGCTTCTATGCTTACTTCTTTAATTTAAGCCTCTGACCTTCAAGTATCAGTTACACAAGAAAATATCAGCTAAGTTTTAATTTAGTCCATGAGTAGCTTCCTTACATCTTTCTCAAATCAAGATCTGGTTATCTGAGTTTTATTTAACAATCTAAATACAAATGTCATTGGACGTAAAGCCAATGAATTCTGGCCAAGGACCTCAGATGATAAGAATCAGACACCGAAAGGAGGTATGGAACCTAAATTGTGTGTTTTCAAGATGGGTGCCCAAGACCAGCTTTATGACGCTTGGACTCCTCACCTATATCAAGGCAATAAAGGTATTGAGAGCTGGAAAATAGAGAATTTCTACAGAGATTTATCGGATAGAGTGGCTGCTATGTGGCAATTTCCTTTTTTTAAAGGTAAAGGAGAGGAAGGGGTGCTTCAAGGAGACCACCTAGAGAACCTGATAAATCCCTAGAGTTTGAGAGGAAAAGTGGACTGGGGTCTGCGTTTCTATTTTCTCTTTCTGCTCTCTTCCTCTCTTCTCTCCCTTCCCAACCCCTCAAAATCTAGAAGAAAGGTTGGCAAACATTTTTGCAAAGAGCCAGATTTTAAATATTTTAGTTTTGCCATTCATGCAGTTTTCATCATGTTATAGTACAAAAGCTACCACAGACATACATAATCAAATGAGCATAAATGTGTTCCAATAAAATTTTATTTAAAAAAAGCAGGCAGCCAGCCAGAGTTGGTCTATGGGCCATAGTTTAGCAGGATCTGTTCCAGAAGCTGACACAGCCTGTTCTAGAGGCCAACAGACAACTCAGGCAGCAGAGCCCAGAGACCGAGTGCTGCACTGTGGTCAGTCTACTTGACCACAGCTCTTGAAGGGTTTCCCATGGAACAGATTTAAGATCATGTTGAGAAGAGAAAGCCAGCCTGGAACTGCTTGAATTCTGCCCAAAAGGACTACTATGGGAAGGCACTAGAACTTCGACAGGGAGGTCACTGTGGAGGGAGTTGCCAGAATGTAAGAATGTAAACAGGGAATGTGAGTACTGAGAAGGGAGGGTGAGGAAAGACAAAGAGGCCTAGTAG
>NW_011899986.1:0-331 GCF_000151845.1 Pteropus vampyrus | reverse complement strand
GGGGGGGGGGGGGGGGGGGCGGCGCAGCACTTATCTGGGTTCCTAACCACGTGCAAAGACATGTTCTCCTAAGTTTAAAAAAATAAAAAATCATGGGGAAAAAAAATAGAATCAGTCTGTTAGAGAGCTTTAAACAAATGTGAGGCTGAGAAACAAGCTGTTGCAAATTGGCACGGAGAATGCAGAAAATCAATGTGAAATGAAAGCTGCCTCTCCCAACAAAATAAAGCCGGCAATTAACTCTTCCTGTTCTTGCTGCAGCCTACAAACCATTTAAACCCCAGAATGCAGGTTGCTAGGGAATGCTTTAAATATACAGCCTACTCTCTCC
>NW_011899985.1:2640-3857 GCF_000151845.1 Pteropus vampyrus | reverse complement strand
TATTCTCTCGGCACAGGCCTCAAAGAGACTCAGGGAGGGACAAGGACGTCAGTGGTTCAAGTCGCCTCGTCCTGCGGTGTGGCTGCCCGTGGGCATGTGTAGGCTTATGCGGAGTCTTAGAAATCTTCCCTCTGGGAGGCTGAACGCAGTGCAGTTACTGAGTTTGTTTTACAGTTTCTCTACAGGGGAGTAGAACAGACCAACTCTTTTCTGGTCTGTTCTACTCCTCAAAAGAGGCTGGTTCAAAATCAGCCATCCTCAGGCAGTAGATGGTGTGAAGCTCAGCAAGCGCTATAAACATAAGGTGAAGAAAACAGATGAATTCTGCTTTTAAATTTATCAGTGCATTACTTTGAAAAGTTTTATAACAAATATTTTTTTTTCCTTTATAAAAATCTGGCTTAGAAATGTTCAGTTCCAGAAATGTAGCAAATTAGAGAAGCTCAAAACTTTTGTTACGAGGACCAGGAAATGATAAATAGTAAAATTTCGTCTCAATTCGTATCTGAACATAGCAGGAAAGTTAGGAAATTCCCAGGAGCTAGGAACAAAGAGGGAGCAGAAGACAGCCAGGCCACTGTCCGGGCTGGGCGGGGGCAGGAGGTGGCCAGGGCAGCATCCCGGCACCGAGATGTAGACACCCACGTGCCGGGCTCGGCAAGGGGTCCCACGGAGTCAGGAAGTTGGGACCGAGATTTCCACTTTGAGCCAAAGCCCTTCAAAGCATCCCCCTCAGAGAAAGAGCGAAATGCCCAACACGGGAGGTGACACGGAAGCTTGATTTTGTCACCAGAGACCAGATAGGAGCGAAGCTCCGCGGTGACCGTGGGACGCTGAACCTGTGTCACGTGTGGACTGGAGTTCAGAACGACACTGCCCACGTCTGGAAATCTTCGCACTGAAAAGGTAGCGTAAAAGAGGTGCTGGTACATAGAACTCCTAGAGCCGCCGACCGAAGCGAGCGTGAAATTTTCCCAAGGGGCACAATCCCACCCTCTGGAAATGGGTTCTCGATCCGACACCACGAGACGCGGGCTGTTGAACAAGAGCCAACCAAATAACCAACGGATTGAGACCCTCCAAAACTGTAGATAATTAGGCACACGCATTGGACATATTTTTAGGATGAAAAGTCATATAAAAAGAAATAAAACCGTAGGCCAAGTTGCTCTGAAAAAATGATCACTTGGAACAGAGCTTATAAAAATAAATTTATG
>NW_011899985.1:0-442 GCF_000151845.1 Pteropus vampyrus | reverse complement strand
TCCTTAAGCACCATCGCGAGCGTTCGTCATTTGTTAAATCGTACTCGAGATGTCAGCGATTGAGTTTAAATGTCGTCTGGTAGCAGCTACTCTCCCTTCTTCTTAGCAGGTGTCATCAAAGAAAAACACCTGAGAAGCAGTGTTGTTTTGACCATTCATTTATTCATTCAGCAAATGCTGACTGAGCGACTCTTCCGAGCCAGGTGTGAGCCAAATGCTTGCCCTCGTGGGACTTAGGTCTGGCGTAAGATAGATAGAATCAAGTGATCACACAAAGAAGCGTATGACGTGTGACCTTGGGCACTTAATGTCACCATGTCTCAGATCCCTCCCCCGTGAGGATGGGTATTATTAGAATACCTACTGCTGAAGGCAGTCGTGAGTTAATATGTGTAAAGTTTTTACACGGGTGCCACCGATGGCATCATTTTTAGTCATATAA
>NW_011899984.1:4517-6413 GCF_000151845.1 Pteropus vampyrus | reverse complement strand
GTTTAGACATTCATATAGAGGCTATGTGAGATATACCCCTTATAGCCACTTAGAATTTTTTATTTTAGATTTAACTAATTAATTTGTTTAGCATTAAGATCATGTAAAAGATTTCCAAATTTTTTTTCTAAAATAGTTTTATTGAGCCTCAACGAATCTTTTTTTAAAAAGTGTTTTAAATTAAAGGCATATATCATTAGAAATTAATTTGACATATTTAAATAAATTAAACAGGTAATAAACTAAAAGTGACATGTCGGTGTTGTAATGGGAAGAGAAATATGTAGAAGAAATTCAAGTGCTAGATTTAAAAAAACTAAGTTAGAAACAGTGATGTAGGTGTTTACAAAATAAGCGTTTATGTCGAATGACCTGTTTTTATCAGGGCATTGATGCCAATATAAATAATCTCTTCTGGCATTTTATATGGAAGCCCAAAGTAAAGTGGTGAACACATCTCCAACTGTATGTGCCCATCAAACCAAAGGCAGTTCTTGCCTTAAAGGTGAAGGGTTTAGAAGTCTACTTCTTTCATAAAAAGAACACATCGTTCAGAAGTGTTTATGTCACTGTGCTCCAAGTATGAATCTCTTCAAAGACTTTATCTTTTTTCTTCAAAATTTTATGTCAATCCAAGGCAATCCAAGACACAGACTGAGCACAAAAGGCAAGAGCACTTTAGTTGCTTTCTTGGAAATTCTTGATCTTCCAATGGAGAGGAAAAAATATTGCGAAAGAGTACAACTTGAGCTCCAAGAAAATATAAGTAAATATAAGAAGAAGGCCAGAGAGACCAAAAATAGAAGAGGAAAATTCCTCTAGAATAGTTAATAAGTTTGGGGGACCATAGAAACCTTGGCAATGGAAAGAAAATTTTGACCCTTCTCCAAGAAAAAATGCATACATCTATAACTTTGCATATAATTTCAGGAATTCATGGATCTGCCCACCACCTCCTTCAAATGCTTACCGTTTTAAAAATTATTAAAATAAATGAAGAAAGATATCTAAATGCATCTGAGAGGTTATTTGCAATAAATGTTTCTTCGAAAGGAACACCCTCTTTGATATTTAGTGAGTGCCTAAATATTACTAAACTTTAAAAACATAAATAGAACATAGAAAATTCATCTTGAATGTAAGCAGATTAGAATATATAGGTTATTATTCATTTATTTGGTAAGAAGCCAAGACTACTGCCTCTGCTTTGTTAATCTGACCTTGAACAAGGTATCTCCAATTTAATGACATTCTTTCTGAATTATAGAGTAATGTATGAACCAAGTGAGTTTTGAAAAATATAATCAGCCAAAAGTGAACACTGGAGAAGACAAGATGGTGATTAGTTACGGTTTTTCTAAATATAATTCTAGATATAAAAATAAAGTAGTATGCCTGAAATATGAGAACCTAGTAGACTATTACAGAAGACACAAAAACGAAACTCACCAGTGTTAGAGTCTCAGGATGTGAAGTCAAATTACTCCCACCCTGAAGTGGAATCAAGGCCCCAGGAGAATCACCGCAAACTATGTCTTGAGTGGAATGCAAAGGCTCGCTACATTTTAGGAAATTAAACTCTGTCTTTCCAGTATGGGCAACGCACAGATTGTAGGAATAGGGCAACGTTCCCTCACTGTAGTTGGGGGGAATCTCGGGTCCAGACTTGGAGCAGAGAACAGACCCAAAGCAGCCCCCAGCGGCAGGGCTGGAAGAGCGTCGCAGGCGCAGGGCAATGGCCAGAATCACAGCGAGAAGAAAGAGCACGGAGATCAAGGCCAAGGCCACTACCAGGTAAAACTGCAGCTCAGCTTGGGGATCAGAGGGCATAGGACGGTCGCTGAGATCCGGTAGCGCCTCTTGTAGGCTGTCGGCGAAGACCAGGAGCAGCGTGGC
>NW_011899984.1:0-272 GCF_000151845.1 Pteropus vampyrus | reverse complement strand
CTGCGTCCCAGACTTTTTCGAAAGCTGAAGAAACTGCAACCCACAGCGTCACTGAAAGAGCATTCCGCCTAGGACAGGCGGAGCTGGGAATCCGTCTGTGCTGGGGAGAGCCTGCGCGGCCGGGAGCCCCAGTGTGTAAGTAGGTTTCCTTCCCTGTGTTGTTGGCTGTGCAGGAAATCCCAGGCTAGAGGCTGAAGAATCCTGGGCGTCCTTGCTTGTCCTGCACTGGCCGACAGCGGCTCCAAGAGGCTCCGTGTGGAACTGCAGTCTGA
>NW_011899983.1:1817-6144 GCF_000151845.1 Pteropus vampyrus | reverse complement strand
TCAAACTTCATGCCGTAAGTTTTGAGAGTAGTTGAAGGATTCTACTTATCATCATTTTCTACCTTACATTATAATTATGTATTTATACAGCTATTTTCCAAACTGCACTATGGTATTTGTTTCATTTTTGTCTTCAGAGTATACCAAAACATTTTGCTCATAGCAGATTTTCTAGGATTGTTATGAATTAATAAATAAATAAAATGAGAATTTTAGAATTTTTTTCTCATCAAATGAGTGCTTATTCGTTTGTTTCATTTTCATAGACTGACCTGGGAATTTTGAATTTACCTTTAAGCATATTTAGCAAGCGACTTTTTTTTCTTCTTTGTATAAATAATTGGTTTCCAGTTCCTTTGGGCGCTGATGGTCAATTGTGATAAAATCATTCTTTGTTTTATTATTCATTTTCATGTTCATAACACAATGTATTGAATAGCCGGTGATCACCTGGGCAATGATAAATAAAAAATAAAAACCAGAGTGATTAGAAATTAGGGCCTAAAACTCATACAGATACTTCTCTCTTTTTTTTTGGAAAAAATCTGAATCTCAAGTAGTCCTGTCACTGTATCCTGAAGGCTAGCAGAATTCATCCCAATGGCTTCAAGAAAGGGAAGCTCAGAAATGTGCCTCCTTCTCAGGAGAAAAAAAAAAAAAACAAGCTTGATGTTTTCTAAACTGTCAGCATTCACATCCAACCTTATCTCAGTTGACAGAAAATTGGAAGAGAAATGTTTTCGAATGTTTTTGGGCCCCAAGGCCGGAATGCAGATGGACCGCCCCATTCCAAAAGAACTGAAACTTTGATGAATTGTCTTTGTAGAACATAAAACAGGGCACGATTCTGTCATCTGTCTATGCTCACTCATTGCCTGCAATGTTTATTTTCCTCTTCTTCACTTGTTTATTTATTTTTATTTTAAAAAAATTTATTTTTCAATTAGAGTCGATATTCAATACTACTGTATATTAGTTTCAGGCATACAGCACAGTGGTTAGACATTTATGTAATTTACGAAGTGATCTCCTTAATTAGTCTAGTACCCACCTGGCAACATACATAGTTATTATAATATTATTGACTATATTTCCTATGCTATATTTCACATCCCCATAACTATTTTGTACCCAGCCTTCCAACACCCCTCCCACATGGTAACCATCAGTTTGTTGTCTATATCTATGAGTCTGTTTTTGTTTTGTTTGTTTGTTCATTTATTTTGTTCCTTAATCATATGGTATTTGTCTTTCTCTGTCTGACTTACCTCGCTTAGCAGAATACCCTCTAGGTCCATCCATGTTGTTGCAAATAGTAAGATTTTATTTTATTTGATTTTGTGGCTAATATTCCATTGTATATATGTACCACCTCTTCTTTATTTGATTGTCTATTGAACACTTCAGTTGCTTCTGTATCTTAGCTATTATAAATGCTGCAGTGAACACCGGAGTGCATATATCTTTTCAAATTAGTGTTTTGGTTTTTTGTTTGTTTGTTTGTTTTTTTAATAAATGCCCGTAATTGCTGGGTCATGAGGTAGTTCTATTTTAATTTTTTGAGGAACCTGCAAAATGTTTTCCATTGTGGCTATCCTTTAATAGGAAGGAGGAAATGACTCGACTAGAAATTCACAGGGTCTGGTTCAGGAGGAAGGCAATGAAGTGGTTAAACAGGCCTTGCAAATGCCCCAGAGTTTGTGGGAAGACCTTTTATAGCTCCAATGGTCCCGTTTAATTAAGCTGATTTCATGTTTATATTAAACCCTCATAATGAGGTGAAACTTTTAAGGAAGTGCCAAACTTTAACCAGGCCATTAACTTGTTTTATTGGCTTCTTCATTTGCTAATTTAAATAAATAGAAGGGGAAAAAAAATCAACATTCTTTCTGTTTATCCAGTGCAAAGAGGTCTGCGGAGGTAGAGGATCTCTGTTGATGTGATGAAGTGCGTGCTCTCTTGTTGGTTAGCGTTTCCCCATCACTTTGCAGTCTGATGCGGATGGAGATAATGTGAGAGCAAGAGCAAAGAAACACCAAACGATATAATATATGTGTTATGTAATGGTATTTGGGTTCCTTAAAATGAATGTCATGACTTTTTAATGTAAAAGTTAGAAAAAATCGGTGAGAGTCTGCATAAGTCCTGCCCCAAACTGATCTTATTGTGATGAGTGTTAGTAGATTGACTCACATATGATCCTGAAACATGGATGGTCTCTCGTCAATATTATGGTCATTATAGGTCCGCATTACTTCAAGGCAGAGTTTCTCAATCTTGGCTCTATGGGTATAGTGAGCTGGATAATTTTTTTATTTGTTGGGGCTGGGGGCTGGGGGTTGCTGTCCTGTGCATTATGGGATATTTAGCAGGATTCTTGGCCTCTACCACCACATGGAATAGATCCCTCCCTCCCCACCAAGTCTGGACAATTAAAAATGTCTCCGGACACTGCCAAGTGTCCTGGGGCAGAAGGCCACAATCCACTGCTTTAGGTACACTGTACTTAACAAGCATTCACTAAATAGAATTACAGCCTTAAAGACTTTAGGAAATCTACCCCCACAGTTTATATCTCCGTGTAATTTGCCAACATTCATCATCTTCCCTTACATAGCCAACATTTAGCTAGAAGCTAATTTGCAACAATGAAGAACATTCAACAATCACTGCTTCGAGGATTAACGGCTGCTAATGGGGAGGCTGACCAATAGTTAAGTGAATAAATTATTAAAGTTAGAATATAAACTAGGTTCTCATTTGCCACTCACAGATGTTTTTGTCTTAGCAAATGCTGTTCCTTTGGCCTGGAATGTCCAGTATCACCTCCTCCGGGAAGCCTTCTCTGATATCCACCACCCTCTATCTGAGTATCAGCTCTTTCTCTCATGCTTCCTTGTGTCATAGCAATTACCACACTGTAATTTTCTTTTTCTTATCTGCTATTCTTTCTCAATTTAGAGCTCTTCGATGTAGAAATTGCACCTCTGTTACAGCTGCCATAACCAAATATCATCGTCTGGGTGGCTTAAACACAAAAATGTTATTTTCTCACAATTCTGGAGGCTAGAAGTCCAAGATTGAGGTGTTGGCAGGTTTGATTTCTTCTTAGTCTCTCTCCTTGACTTGTAGATGGCCACTTTTTCTCTGTGTTCCCACATGTCTGTTGTCCATGTCCTAATAATCTCCGCTTCTTTTAAGGACATCAAGGCCCAGCCAAACAATCCTATTTCACTATCATTACCACTTTAAAGGCCCTATCTCCAAATAGAGTCACATTCCGAGGCACCAAGTGTTAGGATTTTAATATGTGAATTTTGAGAAGACACAGTTCGGCCCATAACAACTTTCCATTCTCACTTTGCCAATACCTAGTTCTTATGTAGAATCTCAGTAAATATTAGAATAAATGAACGAGTACAAGATTAAAGGTCATGGAGAAGAAGGTGATCAGAAAAGAGGAAGGAGGAAAAAGAGAAGACAGATATGTATAACGAATCATACCAGAAACCCAAAGTCATGGTATTGCTAAATCTTTGCCTTGAATTCAGTCCTTGGCTCAATTCTGACTTCCAGAGACAAGCGGAAAACAGGAAAACACTCAGAATTATATTGCACTCTATAAAAGATTGTTTTAATTGTAGAGAGTTAATACAATTTAAGAGATAGATATATTCCAGAATTTTTAATTTCCTCCTTTTCTTTAAAGATATTCATTTCTACCACTTTCTTTTAGATTTTTGGAACATGTTTAAATTTTAAAAACTAGAAAAATCTCTTTTCTAGGATTTATAAAGTTAGTTATAAAACTTTATTTATTTACTTGGCCAGGCGGGGGAATGAAAACATGGTATTTCAATATAATTCACTTCTAAAAATGACTTTATTATGCTTAATAGAAGCAGGATGTCCCCACATTTTCTGTTTCCACCCTCAGTGTGATTAAATCCTTCTACTGAGGATTTAACATTGACATTTGAAGAGAATCGATAGAAAACTAGAACCAAATAGGAAACAATTCATTAGCCTGTGCTATTTTCGGGGGAGAGAGCTTATATACAGTTGTGTCTGATTGAAGAGTTCAGCATAGGTCTTTGATATTGGGTGCTGTTAACAATAAGAATCACAGACACTTCAAAGTGGTCTCTAGCGACACCCAATCCATCCAGTGCTCAGCTTCTTCCTCCAACAGTTGAGGAGGCGGGACCAGCATCATTAAGAACCAATCTAGCGCCATATTCTAAAATGTTATGAATCCTGCAAAGTTCCAGAAATTAGTGTTTCTGATTATTTCCCTAACAATTTATATAGTAAATGATATCCCTAT
>NW_011899983.1:0-401 GCF_000151845.1 Pteropus vampyrus | reverse complement strand
TGTAGGGATGGAGAACAAGGATAGAAAAATAACAAAAGGAATATAACTTGAGACAATAAGAATTAATTTCAGTCTAACTCATTAACTCTGTAACTATGCTTATAGTTACCTACATTGAACATAAACAACCATTCTTTTACTTTTTAAAAAAAATCTTTGTTATAAATTTGTGATTTACGTGTGCTAAATGTATTCTTGTCTTAAGTAAGAGATTTTTTATCTCAGGCTGAAGTTCATTTATTTAAAATAAAGTGTGTTAAACTAGATAAATGACCGGTTTTCCTTCTCACTCAGTGATGTATTTCTTCTCAATTATAAATCCCCTGAGAGAATCCAAAGATTCTTTTTGTTCTGTATACTGAAATCTAAAATAATTTCACTCCTAAATGCAACGGGTAGAG
>NW_011899982.1:2851-3351 GCF_000151845.1 Pteropus vampyrus | reverse complement strand
CTGCGGGTCCCAGGGCGAGCACAGGCCTGGCCGCAGCCTGTGTCCCTACGCCTGGCCCAGGTCTGCCGGATGAGCCTGACCCCACAGGGGGTGACTGGACACAGGGGAACCAAGGAGATGGCCCGGGGCGCCAGCCCGGGGCGCCAGCCCGGGGCAGCTCTGCACTGACCTTTCCGCTCCGCGGTGAGGGGCTGTGGCTTTAAGAGCCACTGGAGTCCAGCAGATCCGGAGAGCGGCTAACAGACCCCTTGCGGGGCAGCAACGAGCACCTTGATTAACGAGAACCCGGAATAACCGAGGTTTATTTTTGAACTCGGCTCCTTGGGGAAAGAGGCGAATGGGAACAAGCGTGTGTCAGGGGTTATTTTAAAAGGCAATTTCCAAGAATTGTCCTGGGCCACCACGTGCTTGGTCCAGTCCCCTCACCTCGGTGCTGACGGGCGAGCCAAGGACTCGCTCGCCCACCAGAGAGGCCACCGGACACGACAGCCCCGCCTCCT
>NW_011899982.1:0-975 GCF_000151845.1 Pteropus vampyrus | reverse complement strand
CCCAGCGAGGCGCCTTCCAGACGCGGCTGTCGGTCTCCGCCAGGCAGAGGCCCGGTCCTGCTGTGGCCGGCGGGGGGTCCCGGCCTGTGTGTCCGTGCTCCCCATGCAGACTCTCCGGGTGCCTCCGACGTCCACGTCTTTCTGCCGGGGGTCCTGAAGGCTTATTTACCAGATGGGTCCACTCCGTCCCGTGCTTCCCAGGGCCAGGCGGACGCCGCGGATGAGATGCAACGAGAGGAAAGGGCTGCCTCGCCGGGGGCGGCTCCTTCCGTTCATACGAACGCCGCCCACGGCGTTGCTCCTGTCGCGACCCCGCCGGCCGCCACTGCTGCCCAGCCGCTGCCTTGCATCCCCGCCATGCGGCGGTCACTAGCTTGAAAATGGCTACGTCTGCTGTCGAATGAACACTGGGTGGAACGTGAGGTCCTGGCCACTGGAGCCGGCGCCCGCGAGGAAGCGGAGGCAGGATGGAGAGGGATGGCCCGGGCTGAGGATGGCCACGCACCACCCCCCGCTGGGCAGCCCCGGCGCACGCCACACGGCTGCATGCGCGGTGGGCCGCTGAGGAGACCCCCGCTTCAGGAGGCGCCTGCCCCGAAGGCAGCCTCACCCAGGAGGCCCACGGAGGCAGCGCCAGGCAGTAGGTCCCCAGCCACACGCTCTCCCGCCTCGACCTCGCTGCCCAGCTGCGGTGGGGGCAGCTGGCGCTGGGCAGTGGCCATGCTGGGAGGGAAACGTCGCTGACGGCTCACAGGACCCACATGCGGAGCCCACTGAGCCAGCCGCGCACGTCCCCACCCATGGTCCCCCCTGTGGCCTGGACTCGGTGTCCGGAAGCGGGCTGCGGCCGGCCCGGCACGGGCAGTGTAGGGCAGGTGCATGACGGAGCACCTTGCCGAGGCCCCACCGCCACCCTGGCCTGTCCCCTCCGCAGGGTCCCCCGTGGCACGGCTGCTCTGCAGGGTGCACACCGGG
>NW_011899981.1:0-1642 GCF_000151845.1 Pteropus vampyrus | reverse complement strand
GCTGAGGAAGCACATGACTTAAAGTTTATCACTATTTTGTTTCTCTTCTTGGCTTTTACAAAGCATAAACAAGATGAATATATTTATCTTTCAAAACGTCCTCATTGATAAGACAAAGCATCACCTTTCCATTGACTGTTGCCAAGTAGAACTCGTTATGGGGCCGTTTTCGTACTTAGGACATTACTTATTTTTCTGCATAAAGTGGCAAATTTAAGAGTGGCACATTGTTTACAGAGTTAAGATCTAAATGAAAATCTAGGAGTCTGGTCATCATATTTCGAAGACAGAGTTCTTTTTATCACCAGCGGCATTGTCATACTGGAGTTTAAACTTTCAACTCTAAATCACAATGATAAAAACAAAATTTGTAGCATCCACTTTGATCTGTGTCGAGCCCTCTGCCAAGCGTTTTCCATATATTCTCATTTCATTTCCACCTTCTTCCTTTCTTACAACGAATCTTTGTGTTAGCACCACCGTCTCTACCCTGTGGATGAGTCAAGCGAGACGGAGCCGCGAAGGGGCTTCATCCTCGAGTTCTCTGGCTGAAGAGCTAGACTGAGGAATCAAGGAAGCCATGTTTTCCCATTATGCATGCGAGTCACTAAATTCACTGATCTCTGCAAAATTGAAGTTGCTAGAACTGGGCACTCTGATGATATTTTTAACATGGTCTTTTATCACATTCTTTATCCTGTCCACTGTGAAAATCTCATACCTGATCCAGATTTAGATGAAGATAAAATTAAAAATAAGACAAATAAAAGCTAAGGACAGGAAAACAGCGGAACCCACTGGTTCGCGGCAGGAATTCTAAGGAACTTCAATACGTTAATGTGCCTGTTTCTCCCAGAGGCAAGAAGAACCTCTGGTTTCCCAAATGCACAAGGTCACGGTAGAGGTCAGCCATCGAAGCCCTGCAGAATGCTGCTCCCCGGGTCCCACTCGGAGAGACACTAGCCTGGAGAGGCAGGACTGGCGCTCTCTGTCCGGCTCCCTGCCCAGTCTTTTCACCTGTGCCTGTTCAGACACCGGAGCTTTCACTAAGGGAACTTCACACTCACAGATCCACCTGGAAGTCCCCCAGCCACGATGCCTGTGTGGAAATGCATAGTAGGACAGCGCATCGCAGCTTACATTTTCCAAGTCACAGTGCTCCAAGTTCTCTCATGTCACTCAGAATCCACCTGCTCCCACCTTGGACGTATACACCCCACGGTCCAGGCATCCCCACTGGGCTGTGGAACAGCTTTCATAGAACTTACCCAGTAGGTCTGAAGACTGGAGAGAATGAGGGGTCAAAGGTTGACAGGCTTGATACGATGCTATTTATTAAGTACTAACTGAATGCCAGACTCATTTCATCTTAGTGTTGCTTTCCAGTCTATACTTTTGTCATGACATGAAAGCTTGCTCAGCTAGGGAGCTATGGACCTGAACTGGGCTGAAGTCCACGGCTCAGATTCCAGAGCCCACGTAAGCAACACTGTGCCGCTTTGCCCCTCAACGGTTAGTGTGAGTGCTAAGTTTCTAAGAGAATGAGGAATATGTGGGGTTAGAATCAGAGAGAGAAAACGGGCTCCGGCAGGCAGCGGATGTGAGATGGAAGCAGACATTCCAGCAGTGGAGATGGCCAGGG
>NW_011899980.1:3446-4384 GCF_000151845.1 Pteropus vampyrus | reverse complement strand
TATGGACAGCCAATGACTCAAAGGACATGCATGGTTTAGTGAAAAAAAAAACAACTAGAAAGAAAATATCACACAGTTAATAGTGACAATTTTAAATTATGGAATTTCAGAATTTTCAAATATTCTCCATTGGATTTTTTTTTTTAATGAAAAATGATTAGCGAGTAAATCTAATGAGATACTTTCCCTAGACTTGAGTTCAGTCCCCAAATCAGTTTGCTTTTCATCAACAACAAAAACCTGCAGAAGAGATTATTCCAATAGCTGCTTTTTCTATTTTTCAGTAAAATTAGCATATGAAATGTGAATATTTACGTGCTAGATGACAGACACAAGTTACTAGGTAGAGAAACTCTCTAGTGAGAAGCTATTTCCACCGATACCTGTGTTAAGCAGGCACCCAGAAATGACAGCAGCAGTTACATGCTCTATGGTAGAGCATAGAGTTCCTCTTCAGAATGTTTTTGTCTTTGAAAGGAAATTTGAAATTGCCAAACCAAAGGGACATGAGAGACCTTCCATTGTGAGTTTTGGCTTTTTCCTCACGATTCTCTTATGTTTCCTTTGGGGTCATTGACTCAACTACTATTTCTCATCTGGTGTCCAAAGGTCATCAAGGGAACTGAAAGATGCACAGTGTCTTGGATAAAGTGAGCCTCACTGTTTTGTTTTGTTCATTTGTTTGTTTGTTTTTACCTCTCTAATCACAGTTGGATGTGGCAGCGGATGAAAAATGTGTGTATCATGAAATCAATCACTTGCTGAGGAATATCTAGGTGATGAAGAAGGCGGGGCTTTTTTGCAGGTTTGGTCTGGAATCCCCGGATTCTGGGTTCCTGTTGGGAACAAGCGTTGGTGTGTAGTGAAAGGAGGTAGTTGAACAGGAAAGAACTTTGGCCAGTGGCCTGATGTGGCTTTATTTAATGGACTCAGTGAAC
>NW_011899980.1:0-1798 GCF_000151845.1 Pteropus vampyrus | reverse complement strand
GCTTAGCCGCCACCACCACAGTGTATGTGGCATCTTCCAGGATTCTTGGCCAGAGAGAGATCCCTTCCTCCAGAAGCAGCACCTTTGGCCTTCCCCGGAAGTCCCGCCTCCATCTGCCCCAGAAGCCACACCCTTGTCTCCGCCGGAAGTCCCGCCACTGTCTCCACCAAAAGTCACAGCCTTGTCACTGTTGAAAGCCACATCTTTTCTCCAACCGCCCAACGGATAGTCTGGGTGCATCTTCTGCGGAGGCTCTCGTCCTTGCCACGGTGACTATGCGGCTCGCCTCAGTGTCGCCCTGATCACGGTTCCTCCAGTGTCAGCGTTTTTCCCTGACCAGCGTTTCTGCCGAGCCCAGCTTCACGCGGGATCGCTGTTCCTGGCGGGACCGTGGACAGCTCTCCCCGTTCTGTGGCCTCGAGTGTTCCCCTTCTGTTTGGACTCCAGGCGTCTTCCTTAGATATCTTTTAGATCCAGGTCCAAAGTGGACCTATAGAAGATTGTTGAAGCATCTGTGCTTCTTCATAGTAATCATCTCTGTAAGCCTGAGAAATAGACACTGTATTTTCATTTGAGAAATGCTACCCTCTCTGGCAGCCTTACCAGACATCCTTTTCTCAATGGAAAATCCTCTCCCTTTCTCAGAATACACACTCCCTACTCTACTTCCCTTTTTCATCCGGCATCCCTCTCGTTTTATCACCATTTACCTTACACGTGTTGTTACTGCTCTGTTCTGTCCCAGAGACCAGGAGAGTAGCATATTCTGTGCAATGAATTATGGTTGCTGGATAAATGAGGAAATTGAGCTTAGTAAAGGATTTGGCCTGAATACTAGAATTTGACCCAGTTATAATTCAGAATCCCTTATTTGTACCACCTGTGTACTGCCTCACCTCATTGTTAAGATTTCATTTGTAGTCGAGTTAATATCTCCCTCAGGAAGGATGTGCTCTGCCGAAAAGTGATGGATAAGCATTCTGTTAAGACTAGAGGATTATATCCAAACACATGAAATCCCAAAGGGGAGTGTATATCTTCAGAAAGTTTTAAGTGCCAATGACTCCCCTGCCCTCACATAACTTACAGTCTAGTTAGAAAAACAGGTATTTAACAGTCACACAGAAAATTATGTAATTCAAACTTGTAATAGATGCCAGAAGGATAAATAATGGTAATGGCAGGATGCTAAATTGAGGCATCAGGGAGGCAAAGCATCATGGGGCTGGTAGACTGCATTTGTAGAAACCTGTCCTGGGAAGTGGTAGAATGTGGGGCATGCAGTGAGCCCCACCTGAAAGGAGGAAGGAGAAAGCTTCTGTTTAAATAGGATCAGGAACCTGAGACAGTAACTTCTCTTAGAAATGTTCCATGGTGGGCCAGTCAGTCCGCCCAAATATCCATGGAGTCCTCATGTCTTTAAAAGTAGAAAGAGACAGTAAAGCATAGGGACAGGCTTCCTATCCCATTCATGCACAGTTTGTATAATTTGGTGATGAAATATACATATACATATGTATACATATGTATACATTGGTGTGAAAGTCAGATATAAAGTCCACATGGTGCAGGTCAGCACATAGATTCTAAGAGGTGTGAGGCCCTGTGGAGAACAATCTGGATCAGCACCTGTTGGTTTTGGGGTCACTCCTCACCCTCTGTCCCAAAAAGTTAAAAATCAAAGAGATTGCATCACAGAAGACCAGAGAAACACGCGAAACTCGTCAGCACGTACCCAAGGGACCGTGGCAAGTGAGAACTCAGAGTGAACCTCTTGCCCAGCTGGCGTAGAGAGAGA
>NW_011899979.1:1497-1920 GCF_000151845.1 Pteropus vampyrus | reverse complement strand
AAAAAATAAAACATAAGGGATTGTACGCTGACAAGGTTCTCGCAATCTGTGAGGTCGACCAAGAGTTACCTCGCCAAAAAAAAAAAAAAAAAAAAGCAAGAAACTCAGAATAAATTGAACTATCATGGAAACATATATAGAATAGAATTAAGAAAATGACAGGGGCTGGAAAAAAGGCGAATATTATTAAAAGTTCTAGAATATTTTAAATTAAGTTTAAAAAGATTAGATTTTTAGTTGCAGTGTGCTTTGAATTTTTCCCAACCTAAATTATTTTTTTTAATTCAGGTTTTTCATTTCCAAGGATGGATATAATTTAACTAAATCGTGTATTAGAGATTTATGCATTTCTCACTCATTAATATGATCAAAAGCATCTTATTTATCTCAAAAGAAGAGAAATAGAGGCCATTTTCTGGCATT
>NW_011899979.1:0-587 GCF_000151845.1 Pteropus vampyrus | reverse complement strand
AAAAAAAAAAAAAAAAAAAAGCAAGAAACTCAGAATAAATTGAACTATCATGGAAACTTATATAGAATAGAATTAAGAAAATGACAGGAGCTGGAAAAAAGGCGAATATTATTAAAGGTTCTAGAATATTTTAAATTAAGTTTAAAAAGATTAGATTTTTAGTTACAGTGTGCTTTGAATTTTTCCCAACCTAAATTATTTTTTTTAATTCAGGTTTTTCATCTCCAAGGATGGATATAATTTAACTAAATCATGTATTAGAGATTTATGCATTTCTCACTCATTAATATGATCAAAAGCATCTTATTTATCTCAAAAGAAGAGAAATAGAGGCCATTTTCTGGCATTTTCCTAGAGTCACATTTTCTTGCCTTATTAGCATTTTATTTCAAGCAAGAGATTAAACAGATTACTTGTGATTGATTAAAGATAAATCATAGGGTATGGGAGTATTAGAACCTATTTTATTGTCCTGAATAGTATCTTCTGCTGTTTTGTTATCCAAAAGGGAGTAAGTATTTGGGGAACAAAGATCCTGACACATTCAGTAATATTCAAGATCCACACCCCCTCACTAGACTGTCAAA
>NW_011899978.1:1566-2481 GCF_000151845.1 Pteropus vampyrus | reverse complement strand
TTATATATTATAGAATAATTTCGTATAATAATTCATTATAGAATTTATAAAGGAAATGGCAATTATGAAAGATATTGATGGTTTGAAAGAACATATAATTTCTCCATACCTCTTCTATATTTTTTGAGTATTTAGACAAGCATTTTAAAGTGTTTATTTTCTGTTTTAGATTATCATCACTTTTGTTATTCAAATATTTAGCGTTTTCCTTTTTGATTCAACTTGCCATGATTTTCTTTATTTCTATTTCTTTGTTCTTTATGTCTATTTTTTTGTTCTTACTCATTCTTTTATCTTTCTCTCTATATTTTATTCATTCCCCATAGTCTTTTGCTATCTATGATTTGTATTTTTAAACAGTGAGATAACCTTAGGGCATAAATTCTTTCATTTTTTTATTTTGTAGACTATAGAAAGAATCTTGGACTTTAGCACTAGAGGTAAACTTGAGAAGTTGATTCATCTATTTTCTTGTTCATTATTTGGCCAGAGTGTCACTAGCTTTTGTATTTTGTAAAACTATTTCTGTGAAGCAAGGTCCGAGCCTGGCTCAATGCCCTACTGACAGAAATCATGCTATGGCATCCGTTGCCTATTCCGTTGCATATTAAATAAAATCTAATATTCTATTATTCACAGAATAACCTGTTAAAAATATATGAAGATTTTTATATCATTTGCAAGTGAATCGAAGTTTGATTTTATAAAGACTTCTGTTGGTCTGCAACTACCTTTCCTATACAAGTGTTTCTCCACTATTTAATAAGGAAATAAATATTTCTTGAACAAGAAATGAACCAGGTTAAGGCTGAGCCTTAAGGCCAACTGTAGCATCTAAGGACTGATGACCTCTAAATTCCATTAGTTCTCTTTTTGCCTACACAGGAAATTAGAGAAAAAAGAGATTGACAATCA
>NW_011899978.1:0-425 GCF_000151845.1 Pteropus vampyrus | reverse complement strand
TAAAAATATATGAAGATTTTTATATCATTTGCAAGTGAATCGAAGTTTGATTTTATAAAGACTTCTGTTGGTCTGCAACTACCTTTCCTATACAAATGTTTCTCCACTATTTAATAAGGAAATAAATATTTCTTGAACAAGAAATGAACCAGATTAAGGCTGAGCCTTAAGGCCAACTGTAGCATCTAAGGACTGAAGACCTCTAAATTCCATTAGTTCTCTTTTTGCCTACACAGGAAATTAGAGAAAAAAGAGATTGACAATCAGAAAAAAAAAACTCTCACTGTTCTAACCCTTGGCTGTAAAAGGATGTAAATATTTCATATAATCATAATCATATTATCTTAGAAGTGCAGCACACTTCAAAGTTTACAGAGCACTTTTATACATCCACAAATAAACAAAACTGTGTAAAAGGATTTCAC
>NW_011899977.1:2423-5386 GCF_000151845.1 Pteropus vampyrus | reverse complement strand
CTCCCTGACCCAGCCTGAGTTAGAAAGTGCAAGTAGATCCTGAGACAAAGCCCCTCGCATGGACACTGCTAGGGTATATAAGCTATAAGAAATCTAACTGGAACGACGTTGTCTGAGCATCCAAATTTCCTCCATTGGGTGTCGCTTCCTGCAACAACATTATTTCTTCACTTGCTGGTTTCCAGCCCTGTCCTGACTTTTCTCATGAGCATACAATGGAGTTCTGAGGAAAAGGGACTGCGAATGACTGCAAACTCCCCTTTGTCTCATTCCCATGGGTGCCATACTATCAAATTAGCCCACACTTGGCCTTCAGGTGTTTGTTAGCATTTCAGTTCATTTTAACCTTGCTTATTTGTTGGCCCTGTCTTCTTCTGCCACTATTGAGAAAGTACAAGCATGACATTTCTTCTTGGAGGAGGGAACTGTTACCTCCTTGGATTTCAAACTATTTAGTTCCCTGCAAACTTAGCTTTCTTATGGTTTTAACAAAATTTACAATTTTTTTTTTCTGGTTAGTTCTCATTATTTGAGTATGCTTGTTCCAGCTAGCTACAAACTAGGCAGAAGTGAAATCATTATTTGACATTTTCTTCAAACACATTTACTCATTCATCAATTTATTCAAATATTCAATAAATACATTCCAAAAATCCAAATCGTAGACAATATTGACAGATTAACTATAGAATTGCCCTTAAGAGTAACACATTTAGGAAAGAAATTTTAAATGTTTGTCCTACAACTCATTCTGTCTTTCACAACCATATTAAGAATCTTAAAATTAAACTTTTATCATGTAATTAGCTGACTTAAAAAGTCATTATTAACACCTAGCAACATCTAACCATTGATTTATTGACCTGATTTTCAACTATCACTAAATTGGCTTTCTTTTTTATGCTTCCACAATGAAATATTTTTCTCCATCTTCTTTCCCTTTCAAAGAGTTACAGCTTTCAGATTGTTTTACCAACTACTCCAGTTCGCATCAGTCTTGTGTCTCTCACCACTTTTATAACACTAATATTCTGGACCATGCAACTTGCATAATTATAAAAAATGCATGTCTGCTATATGTCTCCTTAATAATATATATGTTTTTAATATTTGTTTTTTCCTCTAGCTCTTGTCTTCATGGGGGAAAGGGAGACAGTAGTAATTCCTTATAGTACTTTAACATCTCCTATGTAGCCTAGCAAGTTTGGTCTGTTTTATATTTTTATTACAAACTAGAATACATTTCCAGTAAATTCATGAGCAGGTCAAAATATTCTTAAGTACTTTAGTTGAGTAAACATGAAATGTATTTAAAATTCTGAGGGGAAAATATATGTTTTCTTATGGTTAGGTATCAGATTAGTATACTGTGCAAGCTTAAAGTTTCTAAATAAGGAAAAAATGACTTTATGGCAAGATTAATGCTTTTCCTTGTAGCTACATTAATTTTGGGGGGGCTTGCTAGAGTGATCATGGTCATAAATGTTGTCATTTCAATATATACGCAGATTGTACTATAGGCAAACATGCTAATTTTGACAATTTTAAGCAAAGACCTATTTATATGGTTCTTGTCTCCATGTTATTTAAATGTTCCGATGATCTAATTATGCTGATTTTAATTATCAGTGTGAGAAGGGAAATAATTGAGATCGCTATAGTTTCTCTTTTCTAGAGTAATAACTCTCTCCAAATAGAAGGATTTGAGTATTTCTATGATGGTACTAATTCTTTACAAGTCCAGTCAGTGATGTCATTTATTTTTTTCTGAAAATAATGATATTCAGGAATAAATGAAAAGTTACAAAAAACAGACTCTTTAACTAGCAACTTTAAATCTGAATGTAAGGACATATAGCAGACATATATATATATATTTATGACTTCTTGCCTTGATAAAAAAGAGGTAGTGTTAAATCATTTCTACAGCACTATGTTGGGAGATTTGCAAACAAAACCAACTCCTAATATATCTGTTGCCAAATAGTAGTCTTAATTGTGAGATTATTACTTTGTTACTTATAAAGAAGTTGAAATGGATTGGGAATGAGACAATTCATGAATTTGGAATATTCATCTAAATTTTCATTCCAGGCACAATGAAGGGAGACTGACAAGGGGTAAGAAAGTATAACCGCTGTGTGATTAGATACATTGCCTACTTTGCTCAGAGTACCCAATACATAACCTTAGCTAAGGCAGACTTAATTTACTGATGCATTCTGACAGATTTTAGTAGTTTATTCCTTTTAAAAGCCCCTTAAATATTTATCTTCCGAGTAAGTTATAATTTTCCTTAAGGCCAAAGAGGCCCACCCGTAAGTAAATTATTGTGTTAGTTCCAGAGAATTCCTGTTTCTGTTCAAACACATGTTTAAATCCTTAATTTCAGAATCTTACTCCCTTGCTTATAGCTAAACTTAAATATTGGTTGTTTTTAGCAGGTGCGTATGCGTATGCGTATGCATACGCATTGCAGTGAATATTTAATCTCATGTACATGTTATGAACTCTTTGACTCCCAGGACAAGAATGGATGGTTGGGGATGTTGGGGATGGTGGGAATGAAGTTGTGTGGGAAAACTGATCTTGATACCTTGTGGCAATAAGCAATTTTTAATTTCTCTAAATAAGCCACTTCATTTAATGCCTCATATATGCACACTGAGGAAACAAAGGTCAGATGTCTCTAAATCTTTTTAAATACCTACATATCACATCTCATATATTAACAAATGCATTTTCTTTGGTTAGCTATTTTTTGTTTCAGCTTTTATTTTGACTTTTTCTAAATCTATTCATGTTTTATAGCAATTATAAGTAATAGGTAGCATTTAATAGTGACTCCTGGTGAACTAAGATTTTTGGAACAAGAATTTTGAGGTGGATTCTCATTGATTAGCCCAATATTTCCTATAATTTAAAAGATTTCACATTTTATCTCTCTCTCTCTTTCTCTCTCT
>NW_011899977.1:0-557 GCF_000151845.1 Pteropus vampyrus | reverse complement strand
AAACCAGTATTCATGATGGATGATGCAGTGTCAAGAGTAATGATATAATCAGCAGCGGCATGAAATGAAGGCTAAAAGGAACTAAGGGGGCAAGAAAATATATTATATAATTTCAATGCAGACAGGTTTCCAAGAGCCATGACATTATAAGTAATAAGTGCATCATCAGTACTCTTTGCTAATGATATGTTACCTCTCAAATATTATAACTTGCTTGCTAATGTACTCTTTTTTTTTGCATTTTATTTTATTATTAATTTCAACTACACAGTACAGTGGTTAGACATTTATATAGTTTATGAAATGATTCCCCCGATTACTCTATTACCCATCCGGCTCTATATATAACCATTGCATTACTGCTGACTACATTCCCTATGCCATACTCACCATTCCTTTGACCATCTCTCAACAATAGAAAAGTATGGAACACTTCACGAATTTGTGTGTCATCCTTGTGCGGGGACCATGCTAATCTTCTCTGTATCGTTCCAATTTTACTACATGTGCTACCAAAGCAAACATAATATATTCTTTGCTAGAATTTTCCTTCCTCT
>NW_011899976.1:3907-5494 GCF_000151845.1 Pteropus vampyrus | reverse complement strand
CATTGCATCTATATTTCTTGAGTTGTCATAATATTAGCTTAGTATCCTTATAATGTCTACATCTCCTCTTTCATTCCTGATATTAGAAATGTAAGTCTTCTCTTTGTCAGTCTTAATAGAGGTTTATCAATTTTATAAATTTTTTCAAAGAATTAGCTGTGTTTTCATTCATTTTATTTGTTTCTTCTTAAAATTTCTTTCATTTCTCTTCTTAGCTTTATTACTTATTTTTATTTGTTCTACTCCCCTTCTTTCTCTAGTATAAGATAGAAGCTTGGATTATTGATTTGAGACCTTTCTTCTTTTACAGTGGACCATATGGGAGTAGCTCCCAGGGAGCAGGCTCAACCAAGCAGGTGCATTTTTTCCTTTGAGCCCATTGAATATGACATTCCACATCCTTCTGGCCTCCACTTTTTCTGCTGGGACATCAACTATTAATTTCATTGGCATTCCTTTATAAATGATGTGATTTTTCTCTTGCTGCTTTCAAAATTTTCTCCTCTCCTTTGACTTTCAACATATTTGCTATGATTTGTATATTTATAGTCGTCTCCTCATTTATCCTTTTTGAAATTCATTGAGCTTTCTGGACACATAGGTTATTGTTTTCAATAAATTTGGGGATTTTTCAGTAATTATTTCTCCTATTTTTTTCTCCTTTCTCTCCTTCCTTCTTGTACTGTTATTATACATATGATGGTAATAGTACTTAATGGTTTCCCACATTTCTCTGAAGCTCTGTTCATTTTTCTTCTTTCTTTTCCTCACTGTTCTTCAGCTTGTCCTGTAAGTCCTCTCTAGTGAATTTTTTACCTGTTACTTCACTTTCTAACTCCAGAATTTCCATATTTTTTAAATTTCTCTCTCTTTATGTTATCTACTTGATGTACCATTGTCATCATACCTTCCTTTACTTCTTTAGTCATACTTTCCTTTAATTCTGTGAACACATTTACAATAGCTACTTTAAAATCGTTTTCTGTAAAAGCCAACATTTGATCATTCTCATGGGCATTTTCAGTTACCTACTTCTTATACAATATATAGGTCATATTTTCTTGTTTCTTTTCATGCTTTCTAATTTTTTTTCTTGGAAACTGGACAGGTTAGACAATACATTGCAGCAACTTTGAGAACTAGTCCCCTGCTTCAGGCCTGTTATTCTTATTTACTCCCCCCCGCCCCGACACACACACACACACACATATACACACGTACACATAATTAGTGTTAAGCCTCTGATGCTCTCTGATCAGGGAGGCACAGCTCATAAGTCACTCTGGGATGACAGTGGTACTAGTAGTAATCTCTTCAACCCTTTCCTTGATCACATGCAGCTATTAAACTCTATTAATTCCTAGCCTATTGCCTATTTCAACAATGCCCTCACATTTTCTACAGAAATAGAAAAAACAATCCTAACATCTGTATGGAACCACAAATGACCCTGAATACCAAAGCAATCTTGAAAAAGAAGAACACAATTGGAAGCATCACACTTCTTGATTTCAAACTATATTGTAAAGCTATAATAATCAAAAGAATTTGGTAATGGCATAAAAAGATACATAGACCAATGGAACA
>NW_011899976.1:0-532 GCF_000151845.1 Pteropus vampyrus | reverse complement strand
AAAAAAAAGAACGGTTCCCAATTTGTAGAATTCCTCTACAAAATAATTCAATCATATTGTGGCTCCTTCAATAGAACATTTTCTGAGGTCAGCATTTGATATTTGTACTAACCCCAGAAGGGCTCCTCCCAGCTCTTATTCCCCAGGTTCTTTCTCACAAACTAGCTGGTGTATATGATCTAGGCTATATCTACAGTAGATTCACAAATTCCCCAATTGTTTTTTACCATAACCTCTACTGTTGTTGAAAGTAGCCCTTAGGTTTAAACTTCACCACTCTGTTGCAAATGAAATAAATTCTTTTAGAAGTAGATAAGGAACAATTTCCTTCTTGACCAGGTACTCCATAACTCCAGCCCCACAAGCAAAATTTCTGAGCCTGGGCTCTAGATGGAAACAATAGCAAGCTTCTTTTCTCTCTGAGTGACATCCCAGTCTAGGAGTTGAGTGCTTAGAGGGGAGTGTGGTAGGGGTTGGAGAGGGCGGGAGTTGCAGCAGCCTGCAGTCATTTCAGCTTGCTTCTCTTGGCTTT
>NW_011899975.1:4626-6594 GCF_000151845.1 Pteropus vampyrus | reverse complement strand
GGAATCATGTGAAGGAATCAGATAAGGAAGAACAAAAGGAATTAGAAACCATCAGGAATTCTGGGGATACAAAGCAAAGGAATGAATGCATTTATGATTGAGGGAATAGAAGAGAAATCAAAATGTACTTCCTCCTGGAAAGAATTTTTCCAAAAATTTATTTTGGATTTAAGTTTAAGTCATGGAATAAAAAAACAACAAAAATATAAATAGAAAATGAAAATAAATCAGCAAACAGAAATAAGTTCCTCATGCATACTTAATATAAGCAGAGGTCTTTTCTCCCTAAAAGAACATATAAAAGTCACTGATGCTAATATTGCTCAGAAAGGGCTATGGCAAGGGGTCTATCAGATAAACATAGTTTCTTCAGATTTATAATAGATGTTTTTCCATATACAGATCTCATAAAAAGAGACGAAAAGCACAACTAACCATTTGTTGAAAAGTCAGTTTTCCTCCAAATTTTGGAGTCCCCTTGTTCAAGAAGAATTTTGATGTATGTAAGAATGCTTTTGATTGCAAATACCAGATACATTGACATTCATTTGAAAACAGGGAATTTTTTTCTCAAACAGCAAGAAATCTGAAAGCATATGTCTGCTGATATTGACTCTGTATTTCCCTTTCCTTCATGGTCACATGACGTTTGACTGCATTGTGACCGTGTCTGAGATTCCAGGCAAAAAGAAAGAGGCAGGGCTAGGGCAACTGCATATTTCTGATTATGGTTTCTTGGATGTAACTATCACTTAGCCACTTCCTAGCTACAAGAAAAGCATTGTAGCCTTCATGTTACAAATATTTCAGACAGAATGAGAGGGATTTTGGGGAATTTGAGCTAACATATAATTTCTGCCTCAACTTTCTGCCAAAGCGAGAAAACCATAAGTTGGAGATGGTGATGGTAAATAGAGAAATAAATAAAAAGATGGTAAAGCTCATGGCACTAGACGTAACTGAGAGCTTTCAGCTAACTCAGAAAGCTGTTCTTCAGAGATATACATTTAGCATGTGGAATGTGATTTGCATTACTAGGTCAGAGAAGAATTAGTGAAGATCTGAGGGATACTTCGCAATGTACTGGTAGTAAGTAAGCTCTTTGAAAACCCTAGTATTATATGTTTGAATTATTCAGTGCTACTCAGCACCACTGCAAATGGATAGCAACAGGAACTTATCACTGGGGATATGCCATAATGAGAATCACAAGAGAATTTAAGGAACAAAACTGGTTCTTACAGAGCTTAAATCACCTGGCTTCTTTGCCACTTCCTCTCAGTTGCAACCAGACCGAAGATGCTTTAGATGCTTTAGATGCTTTAGATGCTGTTGTGTCCTGCAACTGATAACATCTTCCAGCTACTGCAATTACAAACTTTTTTTTTTTTTTCTGTCTAAATAAATGTGTGAACATAGGGAAATCACTCTGGAAAATTTGCTGACATTGCAGTGGTGCTTCAGCAGTAAGCCTGGGAATCAACTTATCTTACAACCCAGCTGGCTGTGGCAGGATTATGCCACAGTGGGATCTTGGAAACAAATTACCCAACCCAATAGTTTGGGTTCCAAAATGATTCTGATTTACTCATGATAATTGACTAGAACTTAATGAGAACCTTATTCCATTACACTTAGTATGGCAGAGCCTCTAAATATTTCTCAAGTAATTTAGGGTTCAGGCATAATTGCAGCACTTGCAACTTACTACTTGGTCAAACTTGCTCTTTCTAAACCTGAGTATATCATTTATGTACCTTGTCAAATTATAACCTTTTATATATCAATGTTTAATTTTCTATTTATTTCATCAGTGGGACTTACCACATAGTTTCTTATATTTCCAGTATCTCCCTCTATATCCAGATGGGATGAAATCACATTAAATTATTGTATTAGGTGACACACAAGTAAAAATAAATCTATTTCATTTTAACTGATACAGATGCTCTATAAGCATGTTTTTTT
>NW_011899975.1:0-391 GCF_000151845.1 Pteropus vampyrus | reverse complement strand
TATAAAGAGTCTTTACCCTACTCAGAAGCCAACAAGTTAGGCTATCGTGGGTTCATAATTACTAGGAGAAAAACCTGAGGCCTCTGGATTAGAGACAAAAGACAGTTTATTACTCACAACCAGACTATCACCTTGGCGCTTGTTCCTTAAGCCTTAATTTCCACAGGGCAATGTAATGAAAGCAAGATCTTGCCTGCACATGCAGTGAAGGTTCCCTATAGCAGGAGAACCCTGATATTAGAAAGCCTTAATCTTATATAGGGGTTGCTGGCACATCTGCTAGGAGAGAGAGATTACATTTATCACCTGGAATGCAAGCAAATCTGTACTGGAGAGGAAAGGGAGACCTCTCTATCTATAGTCTGCATTGTCTCCAATAGGGGAGACATTT
>NW_011899974.1:3833-5401 GCF_000151845.1 Pteropus vampyrus | reverse complement strand
GTCCACCCAGAGGGCCTGGGAAATCCAAGGAGGTCCCTGGGGCCTGGGTGGGAGATACAGTCACCCCAAATTGGCTGTGGGCCCTACAGAGAGGGGAGGGAAGAAGCATTAAGAATGACCACATGTGGAGGGCTGCCAGGCCGGCAGGGCAATGTTTTATAATTCTATGGGCTGTGGGCGCCATTGGTATACCCATTTTACAGATTAAATTGAGGCCCAAAAAAGTTATATTATAGGCCCAAAGTCACACAGCTTGTAAGTACCAGGACTGAGATTCAAAACCAAGTCTATTTGACTCTAAATCTGTACTCCTAACCCCATAGAGATCCTGTTAGGCTTGGCCACTTAAAGGCTCTTCTCTAGGTTGTCCAGATGGCTTCCTGGGGGTGGTGGCCTGGACACAAGGATGGTAAAGACAATCCTGAGTGAGTACTGGAGAGCAGGGGCCTCGGTTCTGGAGAAGGCCTGGGTCTCCACCTGGTGGGAGGTGGGAGCGGGTGGGTTCTGAGGGTCTGTTAGGTGCTGCAGCCTCTCAGTCTCTTGGTTGCTGGTCATCTGCACTCCTGCAGACTCTGCTTCTTTGGGGTCCGTGGCATGAGGGGCCTGGCAGGAAGATGAGAACACTCCTTGGCTTGCCCCAGTGCTTCCCAGAGGCTGGCCTGATGGGAGGCTCAGGAAAAGCTGAAGCTGCAGAATCACGTGGAAAAGCAGAGATCTTGCCCAGGCAACTTGAATCATTGGGATGCTTCCAAGACCAGGGGTCCCCCTGGATGTTGCTGAGGGAGGGCTAGGGCAAGTTCTGGGAGAGAGTCTTCTTTCTATCCTGCGAACCCCCTGCCTCCCTCTTCTCACCCCACAGTAAATAAAGTTTCTTCACAAAGCCATCCATATCTCTCATCAATTTTTCTGGGAAGACATGGGTAAGGAAAGTAAGCAAGACTCAGCCGCTCAACAAAGATAGTTCATGGTATGGTGGATGTGGTGGGGACCCTGGCATGGATGGGAAGGGTAGAGGAAGACCCCTCCCAAGGCCTTGGAGAATCTGTCCCCCTGAGAGTTAGAGGATCAAGGTCAGTGGCTGGACCAAGGGCTACCGCTAGCCTTGAGGGTGGCAATCACAGGTGTACTGGCCTCAGGAGAGGGGCTCCTGAGGTTCTCAATTGTGAAGCAGCCCCCATACTCCTCACCCACCATCGGTGCCGCCTCATTTCATCTTCACGATGACCTCATAAACCTTAATCCCGTTTTACAGACTGGAAGCTCAGAGAGGCTAAGAAATATGCAAAACCACACAGCGAGGAAGCAGCGGAGCTGGGCTCCAGCTCTCATCTCTTTGACCAGAATGGGATGCAGGGCATTGTAAGTGTCCTGAAAGCCCCTGACAACCTTTTTTCTGCATATGTGAAATTACAGCATTGGTTCTTGGGCCCTTGGACGCTAGATTAATAATCAACGCTTTCTGGTGCTTGTTTATGTCCTAAATCAGGGGTCCCCAACCCCAGGGCCGCGGACCAGTACTTGTCTGTGGCCTGTTAGGAACCGAGCAGCACAGCAGGAGGTGAGCAGCT
>NW_011899974.1:0-1842 GCF_000151845.1 Pteropus vampyrus | reverse complement strand
TCCTCTCAGATTCTGGCTAGAGGGCCCCCAGGTAAGACTCTAGCCCGCAGGCCCTGAGGCTCCTCCTGAAGAGCTGGAGGGTGTCTGTGGCTCAGCTCTAAGGAAAATGAGCCGTGGGCGTCCCTCCCAAGCCCAATCTCCAGCACCGAAATTAGGGTCCTGGGACAAATGGTAGCTGGCGCGGGGTGGAGTGCGCTGTGATTTAATGGCAGTGCAGGGGCCACAACGGGTCCTCGTTTCTGCCCCGCATGGCACCTCTTGCTGTTCCCTCACGCCTTGGTCCTGGATTCTGGATGACGGGCGTTAGCCTGTACCTCACCCAGCCAGCGCACTGCCAAGTCGAAGGGGCACAGACGACTTCTTCTGAGTGGCCCCAACCTTGTCCCCCATACTTTCCTTTCACTTTCACATGCTCGCTCAGAAGTTCACATATTTGTGCTCTATACACAGTCCTACATCCATGATAACTGGTTTCTAAATCCACAGAAAATTAAAAGTAGCAAATTTAAAAGGGAGAGGTCGCCTTTTCCCTGAAGCCATATCGCTCCCCTTGTGTTCCTTCCTCTTGTTCTCTGTGTAGTCCCCAAATTTCTCACTTCTGGGATTTTCCTCATGATGAAGATTCTGCTTTCAAGAGTACACCCCTTCCCATCTCCATTTGGCCAAACTTTAGCAAGTGTCTCCTCCTCCAGGAGGTCTGCCCAGATTTCCCCCACATCTCTCTCTGCTAGCACCTTCGTCTGCACTGCCAAATGCTCAGCAGACAATAAACGAAATAGTTTCTGGATGAATGAATTTAAAAAACCAAACGCACTTAAATTTTAAAAATGTTGAGGATTGAGTTTAAAAAAAAAAAAATTGGCTCAAACTGAGCTAAAATCTCCCAGGGGCTCCTCCCTCTGTTCGTACATACAAGGTTTCATTCACAAGCAACAACTAGCAAGAAAACGCTGGTTTCATGTACTGTAAAAAGAGGAGAAAAAGTCTATTCACATTGCTTTAAATTTTTAAAAAGAAGAAATGCCAGAAGGGAGTCTCTCAGCCTCTCGGAGGCTCCCTCTTAATCTGACTGGGTCATCCGAGGGCCTGGAGAGGCTGAGCTTTCAGGCACTGCATCAAACCTTGCCCCCCACCCCACCCCACCCCCCGCAAGGAAGGCTACAGCAGGGCCACCAGGAAGTTGACTAAAAATGGAGACTGTGACCTACCTAGTGCAACTCTTTCTGCTAGAGATGATTCATCACTGACATGCTGATGTCAGAGGAGCCTGGGAAGATGTTTACATCTTTTTAAAAAAGGGAAACAAACATTTTTTTTTCCTGCAAAACCATCTGCACAGGATGCTCGAGACCCTTCCCCTTCCTCGTGGGAAGATTCTCCGAGTTATCTGACATCTTGGACAAACCACTGTTTTTCATCCCAATAGCCAAGGTTTCCAACTCGTGGGTATTAGAATGAGGAAATTTAAGGCAGCAGTTTTCAAAAGGCAATGTAAATGCTACTCTGTAATAGAATCGAGAGAATAAAATTTTATTGTTAATATGTATTAACTCCCAACCGATAGGTCTTATTGTTGGCCCTCTTTTACAGCAGAGGAAATGGGTATGGAGGGATTCAATAAATTGCCTTCAGTGTCACAGTTAGAAGGAAGTTCAGGTGGGCTTTGAACTTAGGCAGACTGGTTGAGACTCAGTGTGCTTGATGATACTACCAGCATTCTAGCTTCGTTACTAAGCTGGTCTCTGAAAATGCTCCCCAAATCACACGTCACATGGATTCTCTTGCTTTCCTTATCATCCAGAGACAGAAGGAGGTAGAAGGCAGGGGTGAAGATCCCAGCCT
>NW_011899973.1:1681-2006 GCF_000151845.1 Pteropus vampyrus | reverse complement strand
GAAAAAAATGATGGGAAAATAAAATGAGCTGGAAATTCATAAAAGATGATGCAAGAATGGTCAATAAACAAATGATAAGAAGTTGAACTTCACTGATAATCAAGGAAATGCAAATTAAAAGTGAGATATAATTTCTTACCTATCAAATTGGCAAATTTTTTAGTCTGACAATCCAAGTGTAGACAAGGGTATAGGCAAATGAGTATTTCCAAACTTTGCTGGTTCAAGTGGAAATTGATACAACCTCTTTAAAGAGCAATTTTGCAGTAATTAATAAGGGAATAGAAAATAGCCATACCTCACAACTCAGTAATTTCTCTTCTAA
>NW_011899973.1:0-1631 GCF_000151845.1 Pteropus vampyrus | reverse complement strand
GAAATTGATACAACCTCTTTAAAGAGCAATTTTGCAGTAATTAATAAGGGAATAGAAAATAGCCATACCTCACAACTCAGTAATTTCTCTTCTAAGCATGTACCCTTGAGAAATTTTTGCACATATATTCAAGAAAATGTATTCACAAATATTGATTATGACATTGTTGGAATTTTAAAAACTGAAAGTAACCAAAATGTTACCAACAGCTAAATGAATAATTAAATCATGATATAGTCATGTGATGGAAAGGAGCTCTCAAGTCTAAGGAAAAGAACCTAGTTTTACATTGGCAGATAAAGAAAACATGATTTTGATAATAACGTAAAATTTAAATAAAATTTTAAAACTCAAAAAATAATATTACATGCTTTCATGGATATATATCTATGTTAAAATGAATACACAGTATAAATATAAAAACTAAATAAACTTCATGATAGAGGTTACCTCTAGAAAAGAAGGAAAAGGAATGGCAAAATAAACATAGGCACATTGTCAAATTTTCTTAAAAACTAATCTGAAGCAAATGCTGTACAATGTTAACACTTACGAATTTCAGGTGATATTATATGTAAGTTTATCAGATTGCTTTTTATATTTTCCAATGAGGTTAATTTTTCACAATTAACTGTTTTCTTCACAAAGGAAATTATCATTGAGTATTTTCATTAAATGTTGATTTAGGAACCATTGTTTTATTACGCATACAATCACAATCATGTGTATTCATACATTGTTTTGTGTTGGTATCATATGCCCATTTTTAAAAGGTTACAGTGTAACTGACCCTTTACTGATCATCTTTAAAGCCAACACCAACAATTTCTAGCTGACATACATTTCCTCTAAATCCTGCATGTTCCTGGTAACTTTGCCCCATTTCTGACCTTCTCATCTTCTTTGAATTCCACACACTCACGTTAAGATCCTTACCCCTCCCCAATATTTGTAGCCTCTCTATCTCTATCTGCCTGCCTGATCATAGGAATTATCTCTTTATGTTATTGATTTTTGCTTACCTTGTTACCCTAACAAGCCTGTGGAGAGAAGGCTGAGGCTTTCGGGCCTGACTCTCATGCAGAAATCTATGCCCATAGAGCCCTCATTCTGAATCTGTCTTCCATCCTACTCAACTCTTGAAATCCCTTCTGGATTTCCCTCATTCTGAATCTGTCTTCCATCCTACTCAACTCTTGAAATCCCTTCTGGACAAGAACCTCTGGAACTCACAACCAGTCATTGGCAAATTTCTCTATAACCTCTATCAGGTCTCTGAAAGTTCCCTCGATCTTTCTTCAATTAAATCTGGCCCTCCCCTGATGATATGCAGTCCTCTGTAGGCTTTTCTAATTGTGGTTGTCTCTCTCACACATGTCACTTTCTGCAAGTCTTTCTTGGTTTTCATTTCTACCTCTGGATGCTTATTCTCTTTTTGTGTATATGTTATTTATTTCTGATTAAAAGAAAACATGTGTTGAAAAGACTTGGAATACTGAGAAATATACCATCAGAAAAACTAAAATCATTCATCATCCAATTACTCAGAAATAAATACTATTAACATTTTGGTGTATTTAATTTCTTTTATTATGTAAATATATGTACACATTAACATATTCTTCTTATTG
>NW_011899972.1:8013-8527 GCF_000151845.1 Pteropus vampyrus | reverse complement strand
AGCAGCATTTTGGTAGTTATAATACAACAAAATCGAAGTGATATTAGGATAATTTATTCATCCAGACTCATCAGTGGTGAATTTGAGATACAGTTCCAAGATCTATTATTTACATTAGGTGCTGGTGCTAATTGGATCCTGGAATTTTACTATGTGACTTTTTCTGAGTGTTGGTTTCCCAAATAGCAAATATGGCAAAGAATATTTTCTACCTGTTTTGCAAGGAAACGTTAATAAATAGTAATTATACATTGGGAAATAATTTTACCTTTCCTAAGAGAAACATTTGCAAAAGCATAAGTTGATCAAAGAAATGATAAATTTATTATTAAGTATTGTTTTATGGATAAAGTGACAATATGAAAAAAGATAAATGCTTTCATTATTAATAACAAACAGCTATTGAGCACCTATCTGAATTGCTTTTAAACAGTCTTTGTGAGAGGCAATTTTATTGAATTGATAGACCTAAAAAGTATATAATAATTAAAAAACTGCCTTAAGTAAATAATTT
>NW_011899972.1:0-2593 GCF_000151845.1 Pteropus vampyrus | reverse complement strand
TCCCTGCCCTCAGGGTCTTTATAGTCTAGTAGGGAATGTAAGATTTACGTAAAAATAACTTTGATACAAGATAAAATGAGATAGATGACGTGAGAGGGGAATACAAATCAGAATAGAGAAAATCGTTAAAAAGGGTTAGGAGTTCAAGAACACATAGTTGTCGTCTTACGCAAGACTATGTTAAATGCCTTATCTATTCCCTGCAATGATACAATTTACAGATTCTGGAGCTCATTGTGTTTCTGCATTATCTCATATCACAAATAGTTTGTGGTTAAGAAGGTGCTGGAAAAGAAGCTTGTCTTCTTTCGACAGTAATCTGTTAATGATGTGAATTCAAATCTATAGGCTACAGCTATTTGTACAATACCTACTGTTTTTGCTGGTGTGATTAGATATTTTAGTTTCAAAATAATTTTATGACCACAGCTTCTAAATGTGTCTATTTGAGGCAGTGAAGGTGATTCATTTTGTTCTTTCCTGCTTTGCCACTCTCCCAACTTAATCTAAGAGCAAAGACAAATTAAGCATGTGTTTTCAGATAGGGAATTTGGAGAGGCAAATTTTCTGATTTTATAGTATCTTCCTAGATAAATTGGGCTAGTCATCACTTTAAAGTCAAGAGAAAAGGCAAGCTGCCAAAACTCAAATATTGGCTGAAAACATTTGGCCATTCTCTGAAAATTATTTTATTTATCCAAACATGTCATATTCCTGATCACTTGGAAGCTAGAAATGCCCATTACTTAGTCTGCCACAAAGACATATTGGCTTCAGTATGCCTATATTGCATAGGTCTAGTTGTCATATGTGGAGCTAAAATTTAATGAAACCAAAATATATTATTATAATCCTCTTTCTTGGGGACTCTGATGAGAGTCTGGGTTACTGTTTTACACGAGGGGTCTATGCAACTGGATCAGGTCTTTATTAGTGTTTCCGAGCATTCAGTCCACTACGTTTCCTGGTAGAAAATTGTTTTCACAATGGGCAGGTGAGCTCTTCTATCTGCACCCATAATCTTTGCTCCCAGGACTGATAGCCTTTGATCGTATAGATACCCAGATGGGGTTTAGTTCACCAGTCAACTACAGTTTTCTTTCCTCCTATAGAGGGAGAGTTGGAGCAATGTCTAAACTTTGGCCTCTACAGGTACCTGGAGTGTAGTAGGGGAGGGGAAGCAAGAGGAAACTATCATTTTGGAAGATCTAATGTCATAATGTCATATGATTTATACAAATCTCTAGCATACAGTGAGAGTACTGTCAATGATAGTTTTCATCTCATTATTAGTAATGTGAGCACATTATATATTTTATTTTATCCTAATAATATTCCTATGAGATACACATTGTCATCCATGCTATAGGTATGAGAAAATTGAGGCTCAAAGAGATCAGCATCTATCTAAGTCACCCATCTATTGGCAGGAAGAGCTCAAACTGCATGTTTCTGCTTCCAAAGCGTGTTTCTAATAAGCCACAGCTTTTACTATGTAACACAGTTTAAAAAAATAAGGATTTTATGAGACCACTGGTATTAGGCAAAAAAGTAAATATATTTTCACTATTCTGTGTCTGGTTATTGGCTCCTTCCTAAGTTCTATTGTGATGTTAAGGCACAGAAAAGATCCATGAGTTTTCTCTTGCCTCACAGTGCAACATTATTAATTTTCCTTCCCCAAAATTATAGTGTAGGAGTCATCAGTGGCTGGTACTACTATATGTAGTAGCATTATTAAATGAGGTGGTGACAAGACCAAACTCCTCTTTATATATCTTCTGTTCTTTGCCTTATTTTTCTGGGAGATAGTTATGAACTCTATCCTAGGAACAACTTTTGATATCACATGATATATAAAGGTAATTATATGAGTTAAGCTTTACTGATGACACTGGTAGCTCTTAATGTTATGATCTGTCTACTATTTTTTTCATTGATCTATTTTTATTATGTAGATTAGGAATTAGTAAAATTGCTTTCCCTGGTTTGAAGCTAGTACAAATATAACCCTCTTTTAGGCTGATATTAACCTATGCCTTTGCTTTTTAAAAGATCTAAGATGCATCACTGTCTATGTAATTTTGCCTTTTATAGACACATCTAGATAAACTAAAATGTACAATTGTAAGATGTTGAAATTTTCCATGTGACCAAAATTCTGTCCCTGCTTCTGGAAATGCAATGAGAAGACAAAATAACTAAGATTAAAGCCATTCTGAACAAACAGAAGCCTTCAAAGTTGTTATAGTATGAATTTACTCCATTGAATATGGTGATACAGGAGCAGCTGTGGTAAAACATAGGTGTGTTCTGGGAGGTGGATGATGGCAAAGTGGTTTGTAACCTGTTGCAATAACTTCTGCAATACACCCTGAGTCACTTAGGTTGATAGAAATATAGGAAATTGACATAAGATATGAATAACAAATAGATTAATATTCCAGGCATTTTTAAGTCTAATAAAATAATTTATTAATCCACTGAAATGTCCAATATTTCTAAAGGATTTGAGTGAAGGTGCTTTTGATCCAAGAGTCACAGAAACTTCATTGTCCACTGAATGGGTGAGCTATATCCAAATTTGCATACA
>NW_011899971.1:3855-6151 GCF_000151845.1 Pteropus vampyrus | reverse complement strand
TTGGCCACTGTGAATAATGCTGCAATAATGAACATCAAGGTGCATATATCTTTATGGATAAATGTTTTCAAATTTAGGGTAGATACCCAGAAGAGGGATTGCTGGTCATATGGTAAAAGAAACTATCAACAAGAAAAAGAGGCAACCAACTGAGAAGATTTTTACAAATGACACCTCAGAGAAGGACCTAAAATACATAATATATAAAGTACTCATAAAACTCAACAATAAAAAAAAAATTAAAAAATTGGCAGAGGACCTGAACAGACACTTCTACCAAAAAGACATACAAATAGCTAACAGATATATGAAAAGATACTCAACTTCACTAGCTATGAGGGAAATGCAAATCAAAATCACAATGAGATACCACCTCACACCTGTTGGAATAGCTATAATCAACAGGACAAGTAGTAACAAGTGTTGGAGAGGCTGTGGGGGGAAAGGAATCCTCATACACTATTTACCAATGTAAATTGGTACAGAGACTATGGATAACAGTATGGAGTTTCCTCAAAAAACAACTCAGGATTTTGGAAGCTCACTTCAGCTGCTGTGATGAGAAAAAGTTTAAGGGCAGAGGGGAGAAGCAGGACAACTGTGGGACACACAGCACAGCCTCCAGAGACCAAGGCAAACCATCTCACTCTCCCAGACTTTGTCCTCAGTCTTCAGGGTCTTGCCTGGGCAGAAGGAGGATGCCATCTTCAGAGCCCTCTGCCCAGGAATATTTTCTGACATCATCTCAGACATGAAGAAAGTATACAGTGATGTGGCACAATGATCGACAGGGCCAACAGAGCAAAGGAATTATAGGGACCAGACGTCAGGAGCTCAGAGATGACCAGTTCCTGTCTCCCTCCCCATGAGTCTGTGATACTTGTTAGTGAACTCTCGAGTAGAGATGCCCATGTTCCTTCTGCTTTCTGTTTCCTGGACCCAGACAATGGACCTGACCTAGTCAGTGCTTGCAACATTGCTTCTGCAGAATCATGTTTTAACCTCTTAAGCCTCATATACTCAGGGTCTCTTAATATGTGGACTCAGAATGGCACAGAAACAGTTTGCAATTACTAAGTGCAATATTTGACTTCCCACCACGTGCTGAATTTCTAAGTGATTGAACATAAAAACAAGCCACACAGAGAACTCTGATGATCTGACCTTGGATTTCAAAGAGAATGTATACATAAAGTGGCTTCAGCACTGAATTTCCTAGAATATTTGTCAGATGATCTAATATAAGTAAGTCTTTGCAGGTCATTGATTTTTGAAGAGTCGGCCACACACATGTGCGCACGCGTGCGCGCGCGCGCGCACGCACGCACGCACACACACACACACACACACACCAGTAGAGAACTAAATTCCAAACTGCAGCCTAGCAGAGGGCATTAAACAGCTCTCTATTTGTCTTTACTGAAAACAGAAGGTCTCAGGCACAGCCAGCAGGACCCTGGAAAGAAAGCAATGCACATCGGGCTTTTGGGGTTTCACCTGACCCTCTCCCAAGTCTAAAATAATTTCCAGAAGCAGAGATGAGAAACATGCACATTAGTCATCAGTTATATGGATCCTGGAAGGCTCTACAGATGACAGGCTGAGGACTCAGAGAGCAGCAGAATCTTCCAGTAAATAATCCAGGCTTCACTGAATGACCGAAGTGTGTGAGATGTCTGCCCCATTCAAACTCCAGCCCCCCATAAACTTCAACTAACACTGGACATATTCCCTCAGAGTAAGCAAGGGAAAAGGGATCCAATCACACAGCCTGCCAGATTCTGAGAGCACTTTGCAACTGAAGATCCTGTCTGCCTAGTCCCTCCCATTTTAGGCCATCATCCACTCTTTCATGTGAGCATTAAATCAATATATGTGTGCAGGGCCCTGCGGGGAGAAGTGTAGAGCACAAAGACAGTGTGAGACAGATTCCCAAAGAGAATGTTGAAAATTAGGGTGCCTGGGAGCCCAGGGCACAGACTAGCTGAAGAGCTTGGATTGTACTTGTCTTCTGGGGGTGCATAGTAGGGTGCTGTAGTTGCTTCCCAGGAGAGACAGCATCCTGCCACTTTGGCAGAGGCAGCTCCTGCATTAGCATGACACACTGTACATGGGTAGTGCTTGTAGCCAGGTCTTTCTCATGGTGCTCACTTTTGAGAGAAGCAGGTACAGCTATCTGAACAGACTCCCAGACTCCCCCATGGGCAGGAGAAAGGCCTGCTATAGGACACCCTGGCTAGAACCTGTGGAGAGCCCTGGAAACCCATTCCTCTGAACAAGAGTGCCTGGAGACTGG
>NW_011899971.1:0-1825 GCF_000151845.1 Pteropus vampyrus | reverse complement strand
TGACACTTGTGTTTCACATATTCTTCCCTTTAAATGTTAAGGAAAAAAGGAACAGGCTGCTTCTGCCACTGCACCTGGCTCTTCTTCACTGGCAGGTAGTTTAGAAATTGATTGCAGGATGATTGAATCCCTCAGTTTCCCTCAGAGATCATGATGATACCACAGTGTGCCTGAGCATTTGTGCACGTGCTATCTCCTGGAATCACCTCAGCCACATGTGAGATGGGCCAGCTGTCAGAAGGATGGCATGAATTCACACCTCATACAGCTAATGAGAGCAGCATCAGGGACCCGCTGGGTACAACTTGCTCTGTGGTTGTGCTGTGCTGGGTGGAGAATAGCCTCCCAGGGAGGAGGAAGAGTGTACCCCCATATTCCCTGAGGCTTTGCTATGTTAGTGCCAGCAGCTGGACTCTGGCTGCCAGCACTTCATCTCTCTAAAAAGGCTTTCTCTGGACACTGGGACCTGCTCTGCCCACAGCCAACAAAGCCAAATGAGCAGGAGTAAGAACACCACGAGAGAGACCCCAACCCAAAGCATACAGGATCCGAGCTCCCTGCCCTTCCATGGGGTATGCCCTCACTGTTCCCCAGAGGTCCCACAGGATTCGGCCTTAGTTATCCACAGCAGTTGATGGCTGATTCACACCATCTATTGGTTGGCTCTCCTTCACACCCCATTCCTTCCTCCACCATCTGCTTCCTGTGACCTCTCTCAAATTAACACTTGCTCCCATCTCAGGGGCTGCTTCTGGGCCAGTGTTTCCTGAGATACCCGACTCCCTCTCGACTGATGCCACCATCCAGCTTCCCTCTGCAGGCTCTCAGTTAACTCAGAGATCATCCTCCTGGCACAACCATTGGGTTGGCATTTGGTTCAGAATGAAAACACATGCCTATTGTAAACCTTGCAAAGGTGCTGCTTCCAGCATGGGCAGACCAGGCCCTAGATGGCAGTGCTAGGCAGGCTGCTTCTCTCTCTGCCCTAATCTCCATGCTGGAGCTGCTCAGGGAAACACAGGAAGGGACAGGCTCCGACAGCTGCCTCCCCAAGTCCCATAGAGCTATCTATAGCCATCTGCAGTGATTCGGTTGCCCAACCTCTGGAATTATGAGCTGGCCAGGAGGCTGGTATTGCTCTGCTGTATCTCAGCATAAGAGGGACATCATGTACTCTGCAAGCAAATATGTGGCAGGGGATCTACAGAGCTGAGAATTCCAACCTTCCAGGAGGCCCAGGCTGCTTCTTGATGTTTTTGCTGCTCGCTGGGAAGAGTTTCAGTTATATCTGCTGCCCACGGGGTTGTGAGGGTCTTGCCCCTTTCCTCCTCTCTCGAAGCCACTGTTAGTGCTCTTTTCTGTTGGTCATCTCAGCAGCTTATTCACCCAGCCCCCAGGACAAATCAACAGCCCATCTGCCAACTGTCACCTACAGCACCATAGACTCAGATGAGTGTAAGGAAATGTGCCTAAAGGCCTTAGGTGCCTTGAAAGTTTGGGAAGCCAATGCTTGCCTCAAATGAATCTTAAGTAATTTATTTAAAAAGAAAAGAAAAAAGGCTCTGGCGTGTTTGTAATAGACACTGTAAGCACAAGCCAACACACCCCTGCCACAGTTCCCAGCACTCTGACATGTCTCCCCCAGTTCCACAGCCCTAGCCCTTGGTGACACAGCTCTGAGGAGCTTGACCTTGCCCTGAATCAGATGCTTCCTCTGCCCTGTCTCTCTCACCGCCCCCTCCTCGGACAACTTCCCAAATAAACTGCCTGTCCTCAAATCATCATTTCAAGTCTACTTTGGGGGAATCCAACAGTCATATTAGAT
>NW_011899970.1:2279-4415 GCF_000151845.1 Pteropus vampyrus | reverse complement strand
TGAGTTATTTTCCTGGCTCGGGTCATAATGCCAGATTCGGGACTGGCTGCCACTGAAGTCTTCGGTCTCATACAGAATGCCACACAATGGGCAATGGGCACTGGGCAAGGGCCGCAGTGTCTCTCAACAAGGGTGAAGCCACACCAGCGTTCTTTAGAATTTGTAAAAAAAAAAAAAAATGGTTTTATCATTAGCAAGTCTAGATAAACCTGATGGCAACAGACTTAGAAAATTTCTCTCCAATAATCCATGACCGAGGTTCTCATTAAAATAATATTGGTGCAGGATCATTAAATTACGCATTAAAAATTGTTAGTGTCCGTAAGAAAAAATCAATTCAAAATGTTGGAATGGTTGATTCAAAAACAAAACAGTAGGACGTGCTTCCAGATTTTATCTCTGCCCCCCAAATTTCCACTGCAATAATCCATCGAGACGCAGATTGGCTGCAGAATTGTTTTACTGTTGTAGGGGTTACAGCTACACGGACGTCGAGATTTGCTGTCATCATTTAAAACGTGTAGTCCCTTAAATATTAAGTCACAAATCCCCAAATGCCCATTTTATAATGTGACTTTTTGACAAAGGCAAGGTGGGAAGGGTCCAGGGGAGAGTATATGACAAATGAAATGGGAAAACTCTGGACCACGTGACTCCTGGTTAATGCTGTGTTTCGGGAGTAGCTGGTTAATTTGGGAAACAGTGCATAAAAGCCCAAAACACGGAGTCTGGATGACAGTTGCTCAGGAAGCTTTCTGTGATCATAACTAAAGGCAGGCCAGCCAGAATGGCGGGGAGAGTACTTTGTTCCTGCCCTCTTGGGGGTAGTTACAATGTTCTGTGGGCTACAAAGTAGCAAACCTGTTCTACATCACAGGCTGCAACGCCTCCCCGCACAATGAAAGCCACGTGTCCAGCAATCGAGGAACGTTAATGCCATGAGCACAATGGGACTGCCTGAGCGTGATCATAAATATAATGCGAATGCCACCCGGCTGCGTCGCAAGACTCCTCGGACGTCAATGTTTGCATTAGATGTTATCTGCCAGTGAACGTGCACGTCTCCTCAGATCACTCAGACTTGGCGTTGCACGTAAAGCAACCTGACAAGGTAACGACCTGCCAAGAAGAATCACATCAAATCGAAACTTGAAAGATAGCGTTTTATAAATCTGTTTGAAAAGAAGACATGCATCTTTTCAGGTACTCGTGGCATGGGATAGTAACGTGCTATGGTCTGTTTAAAGTGAAAAACTAAAATTCATAATAAACTGCTTGGATACGAAGATGATGATAGATGATAGATGATAGATAGATAGATAGATAGACAGACAGACAGACAGACAGATAGATAGATAGATGATAGATAAATAGATGATAGAGATAGATGATGGATAGATAGATAGATAGATGATAAATACATAGATAGAGACAGATCATAGATGGACAAATAGATGGGGGAGGTATATGCTCTATGATTCATGTTCCATGTATTAGGGGAAAAAGAGGAGAGAAGGAAGAATATATATATTATATGTATAATATATATACAGATACACATATATAGGCAATATATACACACATATTTGTAATAAATGTGTAGAACAGAAATTAGGGATATACATAAACTCATATATTAAAATGTATAATATAATACAATGCATAAAATCAGAATGTAGAGATGAGATTTTCTCCACTTTTATGGCACGGATTTGAATAATAGATCTTTAAAAGCATTACAGGTTGTTCTAAAAACTGCAAAGAATATAGCGAAAAGGTGTCCTTGAACATCAGAAACTCATGTCTGCTCAACAGAACACTGACTGACCAACAAAATAAAACAGAATAAACAAAACACTCACATGCATTTCAAGCATTTTGACTTTTAAAATTCTACGCAAAAAATTCCGTCGCTTGTAGCAAATACCTCTCAGGCATGTCAGAAAGGCAAGTGACTCCGCAGAGTGAATTACGGAGTGTTCTCACAGAAAGAATCCTGCTGAATCCTTTTGCCGCCGGTAAACGACCCACTAAAACTGGGACCCTCCTGAATTACATAATAAAAACATAGCAGTCTCATGCTGCTGTAAAGTGTTCAGCCACCTTGTCTACCTTGCTATGGTGCCATTCCTGTGT
>NW_011899970.1:0-400 GCF_000151845.1 Pteropus vampyrus | reverse complement strand
AAACAGAAACAGATCCTGGTATTTGCACATCCCCATTAAAAACCCATGTCCCCAGTTAAGTGTAAGCATCACAGTCTGGGAAAAGCCACCCAATCGCACACAGCTCAGTTTTAGCGCAGTTGAGAATCACCCAGCGTTTCAGGGGACGCTGTAGCTAATGCCAAGAGGCAGATGCTGGGAGCTCTGAATGGTGCTTTTCCAGGTGTGGCCCAGGCACGCCTGCGGGTCCACACAAGGTCAAACTCTCTTCTTCATGACAATAGCATCTGATTTGCTATTCGCATCCTCCCCCTTTTCTTGCGATGTACAGCGAGGCTGACCACAGGTCACGTAGCTTGAGATATCACACTCGGCAGTTGCAGGAGCAGACAGGGGACGTCAGGTGTGTTTCGGTGAGCTG
>NW_011899969.1:4642-6634 GCF_000151845.1 Pteropus vampyrus | reverse complement strand
TAACTTTAGGGTATTAATCCCTCTAAGACTTTATGAAATACTGTTTTAGGAAAAATTGAGGTTAGGAATGACCTTAGATGCCTCATTTTTTAAAATTCAGTTCTTACTGAGGTCATTTTCTTGGGTGTATTAAGTAAATAGCCTCTCTCCACACAGTGGTGCTTAGTTGTCATACTTTTTCTAAAGCTTCTTCTAACAGACCAAGAAGGATATAAGTGATGCCAAAGTAAGTACAATGACCTTTTGTTATAATTGGCATTGCATGGTGGAAATAATTAATTGAAAATTAAAGAAAAACAAATGTGAATATTTTTTTCCAAAAAGAAACGCTTATGGACTCTTTCATTTTGTTTAAATTTGAATGGTTAGATGCTTTTTCTAAAGCGTCAAAGTGCAGTACACTATTGAGGAGACTACTAAGTACTTCTCAAATTCATTCTCCCCTTCTGCTCAAACCATAACTTTTAGTTGATCTCTTAGCCAATTAGTTAAAATACTCATTTGTAGCTAAGAGTGATGAAATGATTAATTTTGGCCTATCATATATAAGTGGAATTTCTGGTAATTCACCTAAAAAGGGCTCAAATGCCTTTTTTCCTTCCTCAATCCTGTTGCTAGGAATATGGACATATTGGCAGGATATCCATATTGCTACATTAGATTATGAGAATAAGGGCAACAGCTTAGGGATGGCAAGTAAGAAGTCAGATGAGCCTGAGCTTCTGACAGCCATTAAGGTGCTAAATAAGCTTGGGACTATTTACTTCTGGACTTCTTTATATGAGAGAGAAATAAATATCTAGCTCTCTTGAGTCACTGTTTTTCTGATCTCTATTACACACACGTAAACCTAATTATAAATAACACAAATATTAATAAAATATACAAAATAATCAACACAATTATTTTCTGTGTTTGACACACAAAAAATGAGAATTGCCTTACAGTACCTTTTTAAATGAAAGAATACATGGAAAAAAGATATCTTTAGCGTCTAAAAAATAATTTCATGAAATCCATGTAAAAAATGAATTTTGACTTCTACCTGATATCTGACACAAAATCCAACTTGAGATAAATCAAAGGCCTACATATAAAGACTATCAAGTTTTAGGAAAAAAAACAAAGGAGAATATCTTTGTGACTTGAGAGTAGGCAGAGAAAGCAATAACTATAAAAAGAGAAGTTGTTTCAAATTAAATGTCATCAAAGATTTAAAACAAACTCATCAATGATCATCATTATAAAATGATATACAGATAAACCACAAAATTAGAAAAAAATAATTACAAAACATATAGCCAGCAAAGAACTAGTGTCTAAAATATATAAAGGACTCTTATAATTCAATAATAAAAAAATTAAGAATTTGAGCAAAAGATTTGAATAGACATTTCACAAGAGAAAATAATGAATAGCCATTAAGCACATTGAAAATTGTTCGATATCATTAGTCATCATGGAAATGAAAATGAAAACTATAATATGATACCACTACCCACACACTAGAATGGCTAAAATTAACAACACTGACAATGCCAAGATTTGGCAAAGATGTGGAGCAACCAGAACTCTTGTATATTTTTGATATGAGCGTGAAAAGAATGAAATACTTTTGCAAGCCAGGGAGAGAGGCCTCAGGAGAAACCAACCTGCAAACACCTTGATCTTGGACTTCTACTCTCCAGAACTGTGGGAAAATAAATTTATGTTGTTTAAGCCATCCAGTCTGTAGTGTTTTGTTGTGGCAGCCTTAGCTAACTAATATAGACAGAATATAATTCGATCTTGTTTTTTAACCTAATTTGTCAGTCTCTGCCTTTTACTTGGAGTATAGAGACTATTTACATTTAATGTAATTATTGATTTCATATATTTGATTATATATCTATATCTTGGTTTTTATTTTTCATTTGTTTCTTCTGATTTTTATCATTATTAATAGTTCCTTTTATTGCTAGGTAGTATTATTGTATTCAGCATATAATAAAA
>NW_011899969.1:0-1146 GCF_000151845.1 Pteropus vampyrus | reverse complement strand
AGGACACTGGAAAGATATTGAGGAGTATAATAAAGGAAGCCTAAATTGCCTTAAACAAACTGGCAGTAGAAATCTGGACCTTGTGGATGCTGCCTGTGAGGGCTCAAAAGGAAGTGAAGAGCATTTCATTGGAAACTGGAGAAAGGGAAATCCTTGTTGTGTATTGGCAAAAATTTTAGCAACACTGTCATCTGCGATTATTTGGAAAGCAGAAAAAGTGCCAGAGGAATTTGGTAATCTAGCTAAGGAGATTTCCAAGAAGTGTTAAAGGTGCTGCCTACTATTTTCTTGCTGCTTATGATAAAATACAAGAAGAAAAAAAGAGAAGTTGGGGTAAGTTATGTTAAACAGAAAGGAGCCAGAACTTGAGGGTTTTGACAATTGTCCTTTCTAGAAACAAACAAAAAAGCTAAAATTAAGAAATGACTTCTGAGTACTGTCAGAAAAATGTGGTCTAGAGATAACGCCAAAAAAGTGACTATATAATATTTTGTTTAGACCTCAGATGAAAGGATCAGGTTATCATTCAGTCCACAAAGGGCTCTTTAAAAAGATTAAGGACACATCTCACAGATTTTCTAAAACAATAGGGCCTTAGCCTCTTGTCTCTGAGCCTTCTCAGCAGGAGCCCCATGTAGAGAAGAGCTGACCTAGAAGAGCTTTATGGGTTCAGCATTTGTCTAATGGTGTGAAGACCAATGAGTTTCACAGAAGCCCCACCAAGTGTTTGAGAAAACTATGTCAACAGAAACACTGCTAGCTTGTAGTGAAAGGGACAGAGACAGGAAAAAATGAAAAGAGGCATTGGGCCTCCAAAATTCTACTGGCAAGAAGCAGGTTGAGAAAATTATTCAGCTACAAACAAGTGCTACCTTTTATGAAAAAGGAAGGATGACTCAGAGGGTGAAACAATAACCCAGAGAGTGGAGCCATGAATCACGGAGAATTATTCCTAGGCTTTGAAAACTAATAGAGGAACTTCTCACATCCCCTTGCTGGATTTTAGAATTGCTGTGGGCAGTTAACTCCTTTGCGTATCCCATTTTCCCCTTTTTTTGAGCAGAAGAATCTATAGCACTTGCCTTATGCTTTCATGACTATCAAATTTTGATCATATATAAAGCAGATAACTATCTTTGTTTCACA
>NW_011899968.1:3266-4969 GCF_000151845.1 Pteropus vampyrus | reverse complement strand
ATATGTAATATATTTATGTGGCAGATATTGACTTCGTTCATAAACTAACCTTCAAAAATGTTTATGTTAACTCATTTAAAAACAAAATTAAATCTGTTTTGAGCCCTCGACCAATCAGGCTAGTGTGAAGTTATGTCTTAGTTCTTATTGGAGCTTCCTACCCCTCTTTCCCTTGAGTAACAATTGTGAAAAGGTCTTTGGAGTCTAATGCAGCCCATAGCCTTCAGGATTCAGCAAATCCCCTCTAGTCTTGGCCCTTCACGGGTTACCTCTGGGATGCTCATCATTCCAAACTTTGTCATACCTCCCCACATTGACTCTAGGAGGATTAAGTCACAAATATTATTAAAGACTTCTGGAGCAACTCTTCAAGAGTCATCTGAAGATCTCGGTCTTTTGAGAAATCTCTCCTTCACTTTATCAAGCTTCTTTCTATTCTTCTTAAAGACACTCACTCATTGGCACTTTTTTCCACCTGTATTACCCATTCAACAATATAGGAGGAAAATCTTCATATGGTTCCCTCTTTAAGCCAAACAAATATCGCTGAAGCTGAAATATTATGATTGGAATAAGGACAGGGAAAACTTAGAAGAAAATTCAAGAAATAGGTATTGAAGCAGATTTAATAACACTAGTAAAATGTCAAGTAGTTTTCTGCTCCATATATACATACCGATACCTTATTTAAAATATTTTACAACATATGTTTTTACAACTTCTTTTCCTTCTTAACAAACTATAACAAATTACAAAAGATTGTATTCTTTTATTTTGTTTTTTGTTTGTTTTTTAATTGTTATTTTTCAATTAGAGTTGACATTCAATAATATTTTATATCAGGTTTAGGTGTACCACATAGTGGTTAGACATTTATGTAATTTACAAAGTGATCCTGCCGAATAGTCTAGTGCCCCTCTGGCACTATACATAATTATTACAATATTATTGACTATATTCCCTATGTTGTAATTCACATCCCCGTGACTATTTTCTTACTACTAATTTGAACTTCTTAATCCCTTGATCTTTTCACTCAACCCACCAACACCCCTTTCCATCTGGCAATTGCCAGTTTGTTCTCTGTATTTTTGAGTCTATTTTTATTTTGTTTGTTCATTTATTTTGTTCCGTAGATTCATTTAGCATAATACCCTTAGGTTCATCCATGTCATTGAAAATGGTAAGATCTCATATTTTTTTTTATGGCTGAGTAATATTCTACATGTACCATACATGTACCATAACTTCTTTATCCAATCTTCTATTAATAGACACTTAGGTTGCTTCCATATCTTGGCTATTGTGAATAGTACTGCAGTGAACATAGGGATGCATGTGTGTCAGTGCTGAGCTGATTGAGAAGTGAAGGTTTTGGTGGTAAGATGCCCAGTTGGAAGAATGCAAAAGGGGCTGACATGAGAATGAAATGACAGGCACCAACTTTACTGTAGGGAGCACGGTTCTATTGCAGGGAATGTGCTTCTGCTCCCGCTCTTCTTCTGCTCCCCAGGGGAGCACATGTGTAATACAGTAAGCTGAATTATGTTTACATATGTTAGACACAGGCACTCTACTACACTAGTGGAACATTCTAAATCCAGGGTCCTATTCTTAGCTGTGAGCCTGGATCACAGCCAGACCTGGGACCAGCCAGGCCTGGCACCCACAATATATCTTTTTGAATTAGTGTTTTGAATTCT
>NW_011899968.1:0-1266 GCF_000151845.1 Pteropus vampyrus | reverse complement strand
TGATTTTATGTTTTCTTCTACCTTGTCTCCCAAATAGTTTATTTGATCCTTTGTTTCATCTAATCTACTGTTGATTCCTTCTAGTGTATTATTCTTTGCAGTTATTGTATTCTTGATTTCTGACTGTTTTTTTCTTATGGTTTCTATGTTCTTTTTTATGCTTACTGTCTATGTTGAAATTCTCACTGAGATCATCTATTCTTCTCCTAAGTTCATTGAGCATCCTTATAACTAGTGTTTTGCTTTATGTATCTGGTAAGTTGCTTGCTCCTATTTCACTTAGTTATTTTGCTGGATTTTTCTCCTGTTCTTTCATTTGGGACAAGTTTCTTTGTTTCCTCACTTTGGCTGCCTCTCTGTGTTCACTTCTATGTATTAAGTAGATATGCTATGTCTCCCAGTTTTAGCCTAGTGACCTTATATAGTAGGTGTCCTGTGTGACTCAGTGGCACAATCCTTCTGATCACCTGTGCCAGGTGCTGCGGGAGTGTCCCTTGGTTGTGTGTGTCCTCCAGTTACAGTTGAGCCTTGATTGCTGTTGGCACATCAGTGGGTGGGACTGACTCTCAGGCTGATTGGCTGCGAGAATTGGTCATGCCCACAACATATGAGATGCTGTTTTGGGGGCTGACCCCCACGGAGTGAGATTTGCCCCAATGGGCTTGCGTGCCTGTTGAGATCACCCTTTGTTTGTGCCACTTGTGTGGCTAATTAGATGGTTCTCTGTAGAGGTCTAACACCAGGCTCCTGGTGTGTTTCTTCTGGAGCCCCTTGAGAGGGGCTTTCTTGCAGGTGAAGTTCAGCTGCTGCCTATGACCAACTCAGGGCTAACTGGTAGGAGCTACAAAGCTGTCTGTTCTTGGTCACTGTCTGTGCTGGACCTGGGTGCATGCATTGAACCAAGGCCAGCTGCCACCGGGCCTGGGGCAGCTCAGCAAAAGGCCTAGGACACCCCAATGTCTGAAGCTGTCTGCTGGCTGCCTGTAAGACTCAAGAGCTGATGGAACCTCAGGTGGTACTCGAATTAGATGGGGCAGGATTCCAGAGAGGCACGAGGATGGGGCAAGTCGTGCTTCCCAGGTTAGTATAGATACAGATTTGGTGCCAGTGCTTAGCCTGTGGACACTAGCAAATGTCTCAGAATATGCTGAGGACTGCCACTGTCTACCTTGGGCCCACACACCTTAGATATTTAGTCAAGAAATACTGCAGCTTGTCTATGGCCATGCTACCCTGAAAAAGCCCGATCCTGTCTGATCTCAGAAG
>NW_011899967.1:4271-6828 GCF_000151845.1 Pteropus vampyrus | reverse complement strand
TGTGGCTGACACTGTTAAAGCTTATGTGCTTTGGAGGCAATACCAAGTAGAAATCTGTTGTGTCCAGAGGAAAACAACAGTGTGTAGTAGACAGGGTGGTGCCTAGAGGAAGCAGCAACGGTACCTGGAACCAGCCATGGGTGACGACTGATTGAATGTGAGCATATGTGAGCATATGTGAAACATCCTCTGAAAACTCCCAAGTTGACTTTAAAATTGGGACTTTGGAATGGTCTGGTGTTCTATAAAGAATGATAAGAGAAATAGCCAGAAACGTATTGGTTACTCATATTTTATCTAGAAGTATTAAATGGTAGAAAAACATATCATAAATCAAATGTTTCCTTCAAGTGTCCTTTGGAGAATACAACCTATCATATTTTAGGTACTCGCTTTTTTAAGTTACTAATAAGGACTACACAGCATGTACAAGGAGATGCTCTACATAATTGGAAGCTAGATACAGACACACAGATCAGCGAATCTGGGTCACAAAGGAGAAAATGCTTCAGACTTCCTGGACATGCACTAAGGAAGAAACATTGCTTCAGGCAAGCTCTGATAAGAAATTACTAAGGAAAGAAATATGAATTGATCATTTCCAGATTCATTAGTTTACAGCCGACTCCAAAGGTGCGAAGAGGTGTCAGAGCATTTGAAAATTAAAATGATCGAATATTAGTTTTTTTAAGCTTTGGCTGCAAGGAATTTCAGCAATGTAAGATATCAAAATCAGATATCTAGTTTGCTTGCTGGAGTGTTCTCTGTTTATCTACAGACAAAGTAATATCTTGATATTAGATAATATAACATTTTTAGTTGTTTGTCATAGTTTTAGTTTTATGTCATTTCCCAATTTTAAATGAGACCTATCTTAATCTCACAGCCCAAAATGCTGATTTTTTTTCCACATCTTTTTGTATGTTATGATCTTGTGACCTAAAATTATCAACCAGTATGGCAGTTGGGGCCAATGGTACCTGGGTATTAAGCTCATTTCCTGATGTCATACTCTGGGTCTTGATAAATTCTTCACATGTAGAGCAGCAGCTACCAAGCAGGAATGACATCAAAATAAGCATGGTCTTCTGATGTTTTAGGTTGGAGAATGGCATTTAATAAACCAGAGGAGAGAATTGCTCTTCTGGATTACACATTCAATGAATGCAGACAAAATTTAAGAAGCATGAAGGCAAGCATCTTAAATATTAAATCCTCCCCATTCGATGTCATTTATTAAGTGCCTTCCCATATGCAAGACACTGTGCTGACTGTAAGCAGGAATATCCAGGTCAATACACTTGTTTGTGTGCTTGGGGCGTGTGATGAGTAAAACCAAGTAAAACATACCAACCATTTATAATAAGGCAAGGTATGAGAAATTATGCAAAAACTTTACAAGGGCTTCACATATAGGTAGGAAAAAAAACAGGATAATAATCACAAAAAGTAACAAAAGAGTCCTGTGATCAAAGGAATTAAATGCTTTAGAGATTTTAAAGTAAAGAAAAATAATGGTTTTGTTTGTTTGTTTGTTTTGTTTTGTATTTTGCTACATCCCTCTTTTGTAGATGAGGGAACTGAGACATAAAGAGTTTAAATTACTTGCTTAGGTTCATATTGTCAGAAAATGGCAGATCTATGTCTATTTGGCTATAAAGTGTGGACTTTTAAGTAAAATTGAGAAATCTAGTGGTAGAATTGGCTTATTCAGCTGATCCCACTTTGTAAATTAAAGAACAGTAAGAGAAGGCAAGGTGAAAATATCAAGTGAATGTGTCCTGTGGTTGGACCTTACGAAAGGTGGAAAAAAAGGTTAGTAAGAGTGAGAAAGTGAAACAGGTCTAGTCAGAGAGTGCTATTTCAGAGTTTCAGATCAAACAGGTGGAGCAGTTGAAAAGTGGTGATGTCTGACACGTAGACATTCAGGAGAGTATCTGCTGAAACAGTGAAAAATGAGATCACTGAGTTTGAAAAACTGAAGTCAGGACAATAGAAGTGATGTAATGAAAATCTACATGAGCCATTAGAGATGTGTGTTAGACATTACTCTTGCACTCAACGTGCCAGTAGGTCTCCTATTTTTGCTTGGAGCAGGCATTAAGGTAGGTTTGGGAAGCAAATTTGACATATGGAACTCCCCTTTTTCTTGTTTCAGTACCCTATGACTGGACGGGGAAAGTTGGGAAGAATAATAGCACCCATATTTATACCATTCTTCATCATTAAATCTGAATGACTTATTCCACCATTTTAGCTCACATGATAATTTTGTTTTCTACGAATCTACAGGTGTACTCTGGTTTTCGAAAGGTCATTTTACACCACTTCACTTTTATGAAAGACCTACATTAACACCCATTTTCACTAACCTTAACCTAAAGAAATCCAAATAGAATTTTAGCTTTTACAAAGAAGGAGGAGGAGGAGGAGGAGGAGGAGGAGGAGAAGGAAAGAAGAAGAAGAAGAAGAAAGAAGAAGAAAGAAGAAGAAAGAAGAAGAAGAAGAAGAAGAAGAAGAAGAAGAAGAAGAAGAAGAAGAAGAAGAAGAAGAAGAA
>NW_011899967.1:0-386 GCF_000151845.1 Pteropus vampyrus | reverse complement strand
AAATGGGGCTTAGAACGGACAGACTAGCTCTGAGTTAGGGATTAAAAGTAGTAATTGTCATTTATTGAGACAGGCACTGTTCTCAGAGCTTAACCTGTAAAGCTCCCATGCTTATCAAGATGATATTACCAGGAGGTACTATTAGTATCCCCATTTTGTAACGATGAAATTGAGAAACAGAAGAGTTAGGTAACTTGTAAAGAGTCACACAGTCCAAGAGATGGTGCCAGGATTGAAGGTCAGGGTCTGAATGCATGAATATTAATCCCATGGGCATAACCTCTCCATTCAGAAATCATGCTAAATTTTTTTCCTCTATTCAACCCTCTTTATGTAAATCTAGACAGACCTGTACTTTTTAGCCCCAGATATTGACTGTGTGTGTT
>NW_011899966.1:5236-6335 GCF_000151845.1 Pteropus vampyrus | reverse complement strand
CGGGCCGCGTTCTGAAACTGCACTGAATTCCGGAGCTGGGCTCAGCTCTGGAACTGGTCTGGGTTTTAGAACTGGTCTGGGTCTCGGAGCTGAACTGGATCCTGGAGCTGGGCTGGGTTCTGGAGCCGAGCTGGGCTCTACAGCTGGCCTGAGTCTCAGAACCGAGATGAGTTCCAAGACCAGTCTGGGTTCTAGAACTGAGGTGGGTTCCAGGGCTGGGCTGCGTTCTGGAACTGGTCTGGGTTTCAGAGCTGGCTCGAGTCTCAGAGCTGAGCTGAACCGGATCCTAGAGCTGGCCTGGGCTCCAGGGCTGGACTGACTTCTTGTGCTGGTCTGGATCCCAGAGCTGGGCTGGGTCTCAGAACTGAGCTGGGTTCCTGAGCTGGCTTGGGTTCTGAAGCTGGATTGGGTTCCAGAAACAGGCTGGGTCCTAGAACCAAGGTGGCTTCCAGAGCCGGGCTGTGTTTTTGACCTAGTCTGGGTTTCTGAGGTGAGTTGAGCCTCAGAGCTGACCTGAAGCTGGGAGCTGAGCTGGGTCTCAGAGCTGAGCTCGGTTCCTGAGCTAGTCTGCTTGCCACAGTCCGGCTCAGTACCAGAGCCTCCTCGGGCTGTGGCCTGGAGCTGGTATATAGGGCCCGGCAGGGTTTCTGAGATGGGCCGAGTCCCAGAGGCCGGTTGGGCTGAGCTGGGTGGGGCGGTGGAGCTGGACCTGCTCCCGGAGCTAGACAGTGTTGTGGACCTTAAGGCTGTCGCTGTATCGGTCTGGGTCCGGGGACCGGACTGGGTTCCAGAACTCAGCTGGATCTCAGTAACTGACTGTGTTTTGGAGCCGGGTGTGATTTCAGAGCCAGGCTGTGCTCCGGAAACTGGCCGGGCCTCGAAGTCGGTCTGGGCCGCAGAGTTGGGTGGCGTCTGAGGGCTGGTTGGCCCACTGCAGAGAGAGCGGGAATCTGTGCCAAGCTGAGCCCAGGAGGCGGGCTGTGCCTCAGGGGTGGATGGCGCTGCAGAGTGCGTCTGAGTCCCGGGGATGGCCCTGGTCGAAGCACTAGGCTGTGATCTGGAGCTGGGCTCTGTCTCTGAGCTGGACTCATTGCTAGAG
>NW_011899966.1:0-641 GCF_000151845.1 Pteropus vampyrus | reverse complement strand
GCTGCGCACTCCCTGGGGATGTCGGGCGGTCCGCTAGGCTCTGACATGTGGCGTGGGAAAAACATGGATCACAAATATGGGCGCGGACAGCTGAGCGCTCCAGAGCGCTCACTGTCTGCAAGGCGCTCACTTAACCCTTGTAACAGCCCCAGGAAGTGGTACGATGGTTGCCCTGGTATGACCTGAGACTCATCCTGGCCCATCTGTGCCCTCAGCCCTCCAGAGCTCCCGAGTCCCTCAGGAGGAAAGCCCAAGTCCTCCCTGCAGCCCACAGGCCCTGTATGACTTGCCTCCCTCCCCTCCCTGCTCTCACCTCCTCCCTCTCCCCACCTGCCTCACTCTGCCTCCTCACTCTCCCTCAGACAGCCAGCAAGGTCCTGCCCCAGGGCCTTTGCATGTGCTGCACCCTCTGCCTGGAAAACCTCCCAGAGCTCCATGTGGTTCGTCCCTCCCTTCCCTCAGCTCTTTGATCAAATGTCACCTCCTCTCACCACTACCAAGCTCCCTTCCCAGCTGCCTTGCCCACCCCCCAGCCTTGAGCATCATCTGACATATCAGATATTTTATTTACTAATCTTGTGTCCTATCTGTCTCTCCAACTGGAACGTCAGCTCCAGAAGGGCAGGGGTTCTGGTCTCCTG
>NW_011899965.1:1746-3779 GCF_000151845.1 Pteropus vampyrus | reverse complement strand
GTGACATGAAAAATTACACAAAATTCGTTTCAGTGTCCATTAAGTTTAACTGGAACATGGACACATCCATTCATTTAGGTATCTTCCACGGCTGCTTTCCTGCTGCAGAGGCCAGATAGAGTAGCTGTGACAGAGACCAAATGGCCTCCAAAGCCTAAAATATTTACCATCTGGACTTTACAGAAATGGTTTGCTTATCTCTGGTCTAGAATATTAGAACAATGTACTGGAAGTCAGTTTATACACGGAGAGACTTATGTGTGACTAAGTCTGGGCATGGAGAGTGGGCCAGTGAAGGTCTGGCAGGGACAGAAAACCCGACCTTCTGAGTTGATGGACTTCAAAAATTGGACTGGATGTTCTACCAGACTGTCACCTGACAGGGCAAGTAGCTCCAGGGGGCAGAAAGCAATGCCCACCTTGCCAGCTACATGGGCCAAACCCACATCACAGCCCCCTGCTCCCACCCTCAGGTATCACAGCCCCCCATTCCTGTCCTCGGGCATCACAGCCATCCCACCCTCACCCTCAGGCATCACACCACCCCACCCTTAGGCCTCCTTCCAGGACTATTTTAGTGGCAGGAGTGGCCTACCCTCCCTCCCCATCAGCCCCACTCACGTGGTCTCGTTGTTCACGTCAGTAATGTCTATTCTGTCCAGAAACCAGCCTGCTCTGTTCCCTGAGTTGTCGTGGCGAATCCGAATTTTGGTCAGGGGCCCCAGGTCAATGGCATAGATGGTGAACGTGTCTGTCTGGAAAGGGCCAGGGTAGCACTCAGAGGGGTGGCACCCTCCCCGCTTACCACCCTCCCAAGACCAGAACCCATATTTGTGTTGTGGGGTGGATGTGCGTGTACGTACGCAGAGCCTGTTGCTTGGGTATGTGCTGTGTGTGCACAGATGTGCATAATCTCCTTCAACCACAAATTTTGATTATGCATTTGCTATGAGCCAGTGTAAATTTAAAGTGATTTACAGAAACGGTTGACCCGGATATAGAAGTGGAAAGACAGAATGTATACAAGTGCACGTATAGGCACTGGAGGAAACTGACAACACCAGGACCCGGTAAGTGAATGAGATTTTCTTGGCTACAACTTTTTAAACTCTTTAACATTAAAAAATATTTCAAATCTACAGAAAACGTGTGGACAATTCCTGTATACCTTTCACTTAGATTATTGCAACATTTGCTTCTTCTCTCTCTCCCTCCACCTTTCTCTCTCTTTTTTTCTTAATTATTTGCAAGTAAATAGCGGATACCGTGATCCTTTACCCCTAAATTCTTCAGCATAAATTTCCTTAGAACAAGGACGTTTTCATAGAATCACTGTAAGTATAATCACCAAATTCAGGAAACTTAACATCAACAATATTATTATCTAACATGGAGGCCATATTCAAATTACATCAATTATACCAGAGTTACGTCTTCTACAGCAAGTTTCTTCAAATCCGGAATCACAGTGGCTATGTTTAAGGGAGAGCACTGCACCAGAAATAAACCCCGACATCCAATAACGGGAAAAGAGTGTTGAAAGAAAAACCAGGGCCTCTGAAATAAACCAGAGCCCAGAAGTATTTTACTGGATTTGGTTTCTTTCTTTCTTCCTTCTTCTCTGTTCATGAGGGAACCTGGCTTTGGGATGGGGGCAAGAACGGGAAAGGCGAGATGAGGGGCAGTCTTCAAGCCTCATATAAGAGGATATTATAAAATCTCTAAGGACAAAGATGGCAGCTGTATTTTTCATGTTTTTCCCCACTATACCTGGAAGAGGGAGGTGGTGTATTTCTTCCAGTGCTCAAAAGCCTTCACGGCGCCCACTGCCTCAGGTGTAGTTCAGGCTTCTCGGCCTGTCCTTCGAAGTCCTCATTCCCCACACCAAGCTTCCCAGAGGTAGCACCCACCATGGCTCAGCATGAACCGCAGTGTGGCAGGAAGACTCACTGTTCCTCATCTGGCCTTCCACATTTCCACCCTCACCCACATCTTTGTCATGAGGTCCCATCTTTGGAGAATATCTCTTACTG
>NW_011899965.1:0-616 GCF_000151845.1 Pteropus vampyrus | reverse complement strand
TCCTCCCCACCTCCCCTGCAGAGCCGGGTGCAGGGCTGTGGGCGGAGCCGCAGGATGGAGAGGCTCGGCGACTCTGGGCTCAGAAGTTTCCACCAGCCCCCTCTCTCCTACACATCTAGCCTGGTCTCTCAGCCTCCTTCCAGGACCTCTTGCTGGCCCCACCCTCCACCCAAACTTATTTCCTTCTAAACCCCTGGGATAGTCAAAATGGTCCTCCTGCTTCTCTCTCTCTCTCCACGCACACGCACGCATTCCCCCCCCACACACACACACAATCATACCATACTCATTCTTATTATTCCTATTTCCATATCTTTGTTCATGCCATCTCTCACCCAGAATGCCATTATTCCATCCTCATCTCTAACTAAAACCTATTCATTCCTGAGCTTTATTATTATGTTCTTGTTAGTTTGTGTTTTTCTGTGATCTCTTTCCAAAAATTTTCCAGCATTAATCATATAGAACTTTTATAATAAGTTAAAAAAAATGTTATTTTTCAGAAACAAAAATCTCACCAGTGCCCCCAGAGGCGCCAGGCCCCTCCCCCAGCATACGATCACTCCCCTCCTGGAAAGCTCAGAGGGGCCCCAGAGCTTAGCTGAGGTCCTGGCCT
>NW_011899964.1:4157-7165 GCF_000151845.1 Pteropus vampyrus | reverse complement strand
TATTTAGAAATGTGTTGGTTAAACACATACATTTTTGTAATTTTCAGTTATCTTTCTATTATTACTTTCTGGTTTAATTCCATTGTGGTCTGACAGCAGACATCATATGATTCCTAATTTTTAATTTGTTAAAATATGTTTTATGGCCCAAAGTGTTGTCTGTCTGGTGACTATCCCACGCGAGTTTGAGAAGAATGCATATTCTCCTGTTGTTGGTTGAAGGAGTCTATAGATGTCAGTTATGTCCAATTGATTGATGGTGTTATCGAGTTCAACTATGTCCGTACTGAATTTTTGCCTGCCAGACCTATCCATTTCTGATAGAGGTGTTTGGAAGTCTCCAGCCATGATAGTGGATTCATGTTTCTCCTTGCTGTTTTATCAGTTTTTCCCTCACATATTTTGATGCTCTATATAAGTATACATATTAAGGATTATTATATCTTCTTAGAGAATTGAAACTTTTATCATTATTTTAATGCCCTTCTTAATATCTGATCATTTTCTTTGCTCTGAAGTCTGTTCTGCCTGAATTTAATATACCTATTAGTATTAGCATGGTATATATTTTTTCTATCCATTTACTTTTAATCTATATGTCTTTATATTTAAAGAGAGTTTCTTGTAAAAATTCACATAGCACATAGTTGGGTCTTTTTTGATCCACTCTGACAATCTGTCTTTTAATTGGTACATTTAGAATATTGACATTTCAAGTGATTATTGATACAGTTGGATTAATAGTTACCATATTTGTTACTGTTTCTATTTGTGGCCCTTGTTTTTTGTTCCTATTTTGGACTTCCACTCTTTTTCTGCCTTTTGTGGTTTTAACTAAGAATTTTATATGATTCTATTTTTTTCTCCTTAATGTGTCAGTAATACTTCTTTTTTTTTACATTTTTATTGGTTTCTCTAGAGTTTATGATATACATTTGCAACTAATCCAAGTCCACTTTGAAATAACAATACCACTTCACAAGAATTGTGAGTACTTTATTATTATAAAATAATCCTAATTTCTGTTTCCTGTTTTTTGTAGCATTGTTGTCATTTATTTCACTGATATATAAACTGAACATAAATATACATTTATACAAAAGATATACACATAAGCTTATATAATAGAAATGATTGTTGTTAATATTATCTTGAATGAAGTGCTATGTTAAATAGATTAAGAATAAGAAAAATAAAAGTTTTTATTTTACCTTTATTACTTCTTAGATGTTCTTCCTTTATGTAGATTCAAGTTTCTCATCCATACTATAGATTTTCTTTCTAAAGAACTTCTTTTAACATTTCTTGCAAGGTAGGTAAGGTCTACTTGCAACAGATTGTCTCAATTTTCCTTTCTCTAAGCAAGTCTTTAGTTTTCAGGTTGGGAGGATAATTTCACAGGGTACAGATTCTAGGTTGGTGGGTTTTTCTCTCAATACTTTAAATATTTCTCTCTACCTTCTTCTTGCTTGAATGGTTTCTATGGAGAAGTCAGATATAATTCTTATCTTTGTTCCTCTGTAGGTAAGGAGATTTTTTTTTTTTCCTTCTGGCTTTACTCAGGATTTTTTTCTTATCTTTGACTTCCTGTAGTTTGAAAATGCCTTGGTGCAGTTTTCTTTGCATTTATTCTGCTTGGTTCTCCTTCAGCTTCTTGAATCTGTGGTATGGTGTCTGACATTAATTTGGGAACATTTTCAGTCATTGTTATTTCGAATATATCTTCTGTTTTTTCTCTTTTCTCCTTCTGGCGTTCCCATTGTGTGTACGTTATACCGATTGCGGTTTTCCCTCAGCTCTCGGATATTCTGTTTTTTGTGTGTGTTTTCATTCAGGCTTTGTTCTCTTTGCTTTTCAGTTTTGGGGGTTTCTGTTGAGATTATCTCAAGCTCAGAGATTCTTTCCTCAGCTGTGTCAAACCTACTAACAAGCCTATCAAAAGCATTCTTCATTTTTGGTAAGCCGTTTTTGATTTCTAACACTTACTTTTGGTTCTTTCTTAAGATTCCCATATCTCCGCTCACACTGCCCACCTGTTCTTGCATGCTTTCTGCTTTATCTGTTAGAGCTCTTAGTATATACATCCTAATCGTTTGATATTCCAGTCTGATCATTTCAACATTCCTGTCATATTTGGTTCTGATGCTTATTCTGTCTCTTCAAATTGTTTTTTTTTTTTTTTTTTTTTTTGCCTTAGTATGTCTTGTAATTTTTTCTTGTTAGACACGCCTGATGCGCCTGGTAAAATGAGCAGTGTTAAATTAGCCTTTAGTGATGTGGTGATAGGGTGTGGTGGGGCGAACATTCTATAGTCCTTTGAGTAGTCTTAATCTCTTAGATTCTATGCTTCTAAAGTTCACCTGTTGCTCCCTCTCCCCGCTCCCCGACAATGCCACTGGCCCCCACACACACCCCTTATGTAAAATAGGAGGGCTAGAGTGAGCTGGAGTTGGGACCATCCTTTCCCCCAGGCAGTCAGGCTCTGAAAATATCTCAGAGGATTAGGCTCAGGCTGACTAGTCTCCCCTAAGGGAAGAGACTGATAAGAACATAGTGCTCTGGCAAGTAACCAAATGATTCCTCTTTCCCTCCCCCATCCTAAAGCGGGTGAGGTGGGCAGGGTAGATTTTTCTCTGATAACCACCAGGAACCTGGTCAGGCTCCAGTATAGTTCAAACATACAAAAGTGTGATTCCCCTCTCCCCAACTGGGCCCCACTGGAGATTTTAACTGTAAGAGTTGTCCACATTGAGCCTCTAGCAATTTGTCAACTATAGTTTGTTATTTTTTTCCCCCGGCACTGGTGCAGGCGGCAGCTTCTGCTGGCGAGTCTCTACTCCGATAGGCCATGACTCCCCTTGTCCACTTGTCTGTCTCTCCAGCGTTTGCCCTGTACCCTCCATTCTCTTATGGATCAAGATGAGTTGTTAATTTTTCATCCTGTTCAGCTTTTTACTTATTTTTAGGATAGAGTGGTGACTTCTAAGCTCCTTACATACAGAACAGAA
>NW_011899964.1:0-942 GCF_000151845.1 Pteropus vampyrus | reverse complement strand
TCTTTTTTTCCACTACAGATTCTGGTTTTCCATGTCTCCCTATTGATTTGATTAATTCTTTATGTCACAAAGGTAAGGTGAACAGAGACAAAATAAAGTGCTTATTCCTAAACTTTGAGTCTCATACTTTTAAAATATACTTTCATAGAGAAATGAAAGTTTTGACCATTAGGCTTTGTTGAAAGAAAAATTATTTAAAAAAAAAAAAGAGAGGAAAGGCGAGAGAGAGAAAGAGAGAGAGAGAAAGAGAGAAAGAGAGAGAGATTGAGATAGAGATTAAAGGAAGGAGAAAGAAAGAGAAAAACATTTTTTCAGTTCACAAACTTTTCCATTGCAAAAGTAGAGCAAAGCTTGAGAGTCTGAGCATAGGGTTTTCCTATAAAACCATAGAAGAGAGGATGGAATAATCTAAGAAAAGTTCTTGCAGTTCAAAGGGACAAGAGCAATTCCTTGGTCTTGGGGTGAGGTAGGAGGACTTGGAGGAGATGACATCAGGTTGCATAAACAACTTTCCCTTCTTTCAACCACTCAACCCTGAAAGAGGAGATAGGACTTTCCGGAAGGTGATGGAGAAGCTGAACGTAGGGACATTCTTTGTGCTTGGCTTCCTGTTTGGAAAACTGAGAGGAGACTGCATCACAGGCTCCTCACAACATCATGATTCAGCAAAGCAGTGACAGAGATTTCAAGTCACTGAGCAGTGCGGGCCAGTTCCCCACAGTCTGTGCGGCACATAGTAGAGATTCCCCAGGGCTTAGCTAGGGGGCACAGAGAGGATGAGAAGCCTGGTGGACCAGGGTGCTCGGTGACACTATCGCAGGATACCCAGGGACACGAAAGCACCAAGGACACCGCCGTGGACTGAGAAAACAGTAGTCCGGCCAAAAAACTTTCCTCCGCAACCACGAGGATAGGTACCCTTTGTTCTGCATTGTATCATAA
>NW_011899963.1:2224-2617 GCF_000151845.1 Pteropus vampyrus | reverse complement strand
TCACACGTCTTCCTGTTCCCCAATCCTGTTTTCTCCACTGGTTACTAGATAAATGCTGGTGGCACTCACCTAATTTTACTCATAAGCACAATTACAGAATTAATTCCTTAAACAGATATTTGAGCATCTGCTCTGGCCAGGCACTGTGTTATTGCATAGAAATAAAATGGCAAGATAAACATAAGTTTCTCTTTATCAACACGATGAACGAAGTTTCTCTCTTCACAAAACAAATTCATGTTAACCAGTTACAGTCAGGAGACCAGTCATACTGCTGACTGATCCTTTTATTCAAAGTTTATTTTCCTTCTCTTCTCATAGCATCTTTTCAGGCTTTCTCTTTGGCTCAAAAAATTCATCATTGAAACTATGAGCCACTGGCCTCATTTCCCA
>NW_011899963.1:0-2174 GCF_000151845.1 Pteropus vampyrus | reverse complement strand
TTATTTTCCTTCTCTTCTCATAGCATCTTTTCAGGCTTTCTCTTTGGCTCAAAAAATTCATCATTGAAACTATGAGCCACTGGCCTCATTTCCCAGCCAAGGAGAAAATAGACATTATCTGACATACTAGCACACCCTCTCTTTACCAACTCAAAATTTCCCAGGCTCTTCTCCCATATTCTCCCTCCATCCTATCCTTTCTCCCCAAGAAAGATGTCTCTTTTTCCATGGTTGGCATTTGTGCACTGGATTTGATCTCAATCCCTTCGCCCCCAGCCTGGATGCAGTCTTACTTCTTAAAAGATTTTGCCTTGCTTCGTCCTTACAGTTGTCTCTACAGACATCCTCCCCTCAGTCTCCAAAGACGTCCTAGTCTCCCCCTACCATAATGAAAGACCTTTCTTGTATTCACTTTCTTGTATTCGCTTTCTTACGAAACTGCTGCCCTCACTCACTCCTTCCTTTTCCTGCCCAAGTTCTTACAAATGAGCTCAGGTCCAGCCTTCACTGCCCCCCCTACTACACACCTACTCCCCGGACTCTTCGGGTCTGATTTCTGCACTACTACTTGAACTGCTCGTGAAAAGTAAAGATCTGATTGGCATCTGAGTCTTCTCAATTTTTATCTCCTTTCCACTGGGACCATTTAACACTGTGACCACTTCTTCTTTGAAACTCCACCATCTCCATGATACTCCATGTCCTTCTTGGTCTTCCACATATCACTCTGAGTGTTCTTTTATGATTCCTTTGCCGATAGATTCTCTCTCCAGCCCCACAGCTTAAATGCAGACATTCTCAAAAGATCTGCCCTTACTTCTCTCTCCAGGGACCCTCATAGATTCCCACAACTTGCACATCAGCAAATACCGATGGCCTCAAGGCCCATATCAAGGTGGTCCTTCTCGCTCCTCCTCACTGTACCCTACTCAAAAATTCCTTCATGCTACCTACATAATACACACTGTGTTCATCCACTTTTCATTACTCACCGACATGGTCCTGATTTGGACCTCCATTGTCTCACCAGGACTACCCCAGTAGCTTTTGAACTATCATCCATGTTTTCCCTACTCTTACTGCACCCAACTGAGTTTCCTCCTCAAAAACCCAGTGATGGTTCATACAGCCCACAGAACAAGCTCCAGATTCATTGCTTAAGAGTCTTCACTCTAGTTGCACATTCCTGCTTCAAATGACCTGTGGGACTTTGGAGAAATTATTTACCTACTTTGAGCCTCTGTATCCTTCCTTCATTGTGTTGTCGTAGGAACAGTTGCTCACGTTGCACACTGCACAAGTATATCCTTTGATGAAGCAAGTGAAAATAAAACCCAACTCATGCTGCAGTTACCAAATCCATTCCCTGGTGTGAGGTGAGTCTGAGTCTGGTCAGAGGAGAAAACACCTTTCCTAATTTCCCCAAAGGTACAATAAGGACTGGGACTTCCCCATATTTCTTCTCTAACACATGTATAGTCCTCCCTCTACTTGTCATTCAGGTCCAAATCTCCTAATTCTCCCTAATATGGCACATAGTGGAACACCGAGCATGTATGTTTCCATCATCTCTACAGCCGTTGGTCCTCCCATGGTCCACCTGGGGAAACCTCCTCCAGCAGTCCTTGGTCTGGGAAGGTGCTGTGCATCCCTCCCAGCTGGAACTCCCTCTTTCATTAGTCCCACATCCCGGCTACATGTTTGTTGAGCACTTACATCACTCCAGACTGGATTGTGCTTTGGATTGGGGGTCTACCTCCTCCATTTGTTTTTGAGTGATCTGATGCAGAGTGGAGCCCACTAACGCTTGCTGGTTTGAGCTCAGTATTCCTGGCACAGCTGGTCTTGTGGCTAAGCCCTATCCAGTTGCAACTGGAAAATAAAAGGCTAGAACAGAGTTTAAAGAGTAAGCATGTCTATCTTGAAGGAGCCAAAACAGAGAATGATTTTTTAAAACTTTTTAAATTGAAGCAATAATACACAATGGCCATAGGTAAATTAGTAAAGTACAGATACGTAAAATAGAAATCAAAATCAAAAAGAGAAATCAGAATTACTCCTAATCCCTCCAGCCAGAGATAATCATTGCTATCATTTTGCTCTATAACCTTACAAATGTTTTTATATATATTATTTACCCCCAAAATGAAATTATTATATTACCTACTTTTTAA
>NW_011899962.1:1439-3477 GCF_000151845.1 Pteropus vampyrus | reverse complement strand
TGTGTGGACCTCAAGCCACTGGTATGTACCAAACTTTTGCTATTCCATATTCCTTGTCGTTAGTGTTAAGAATAATGGCAGCAGGCCTCAGTTGACTTCTCCCTGAGGGAGTGGCTAAGCCCACATTCAAGATCTGGAAATGGAGGTAGTGGTCTCTCCCCTACCGGCCACTGCCTCTCCCCCATCGCCCTCCCCCAGGGCTGCCCCTGACCTGAGGAGCAGCACACCTCCATGCTCCTGAGAACAAGTGTGGGCTCTGAACTGGTCGGTTTGCAATGAAGGAGTGTGCTCCCAGGTGTATGCTTGCCATCTCTATCGTTAGCCAACCCCGGGAGGGGCGGTCCTAACGGCGAGGTCCCAAATGCCAAGCATCAAGAATAGAAAATCTGAGAAAATGTAGTTACCACAGTGGGCGAGGGTGGACCCAGGAAACAGGACGCCCTCCTTGGGCTGGACTGTCTTCCTCTCTGAGGTTTGTGTCTGACCAGCCCAGCCCCCAGGGGAGGTTGGGTGCTGGGTGCTGTTTCTGGGACGCCTGTTTGGGCTACAGATCACGGCCACCTCTGAACGCCCTTAAACCAGAGAGGGAAGTGTTTGTGAGGACACGCCACGTCCCACCGCAGAACCCACAGCGTGGTGGATGACAGCCACCCATTATCAGGTGGGCCAGCACCGCTGCCGTATCTGGCATCCGCCCTGGGTGGATGTGAGAGGACGGGTGACCGAAAAGGGGGCTGGCGCCCAAAGGTCCCAAGCGAGCGGGTGCAGTCACCCCCTTGCCTTTCGGTAGCACATCGGTGCCAGCTGGCTTCCTGGGTTCCACCCCCCACCCCCAGCCCACCCATGATGTCTCACCTCCCTCCCCTGGGTGGAGGGAGGACTGGTCCTTGGCTTTTGTCTGAATCCCATAAGTCGGCAATTCCCAGCCGCTCCAGCAAAGCGTCCCTGAGGGCAGAGGAAGCGGGAGGCCATCCCAAAGGGGTCTGGGAGGGTGGGTGGTCAGATGCAGGGCTGTTCTTTGAAGATTCCTGGCTGCCTTGAAGAATCAATAGGGACACATGTACACCACGCGTGAAGCCTGAGGACATTATGTTGTGTGAAATAAGCCAGACGCAGAGCAAATATCGTGTGATCCCACTCACAGGAGGTCCCCAGAGGAGTCAGATTCATAGAGGCAGGAAGTAGACGGTGGAGCCCGGGGCTGCGGGAGGCGAGCGGAGCGAGTGTGTGATGGGGGCAGAGTGTCAGTTCTGGAAGATGAGAAAGTTCTGGAGACAGACGGTGGGGACGGCTTAACGACAGTGTGCGTGTGCTTAATGCCGCTGAGCTGCGCTCTTAAAAGTGGTTACGATGAGAAATTCTGTTATGTCTATTTACTACAATTTTTTTTTAAAAATGATATGAACCTTGCATTCCGTTCTATGGTAAATCCACGTTTGTCTTCATATAAAACTGCTTTTTCAAACACCAGAATTCTCCGTCGTGTAGTTTTAGACTCCCTTGTATTTGTCTGAGGGTGCCGCCACGCCCCAGGTTCAGAGGCATGACCGTAAGGCTGTCAGGCTAACTCGAAATCCCTCTTTCTCTTCCTTTCGGTTTGTTCGTTGAAGCCTATTCATTCATTCATTCATTCATTCATTCATTCATTCATTCATTCATTCCCTTGCGCTCTGTATGCCAAGCACTGTGTTGAGTTTATAAATTGGGTTCTGGTCTCTGAGAAGCCACCAAGAAGTTGGCGGGCAGGGGGCGGCGGGGGGGACCTCAGCCACGCCCCGGAGCTTGGGCAGGCTCTTAGGGCCTGAGCTCCCAGGTGCCTGAGCTCCCCTCGTCAGGGTACAGGCACCATGTTTCCAGTCCCTCCTGGGCTGAGTGTCCCCACATGGACCTTCACCGTGGCTGGGCTCTCGTGGTCCTCACAGACCCCGTCAGCATCCTCATCGCTCTCCTCTGCAGACGGCACTCATTTCGATCGGCTGTGACCTGGAGAAGAAGATCGTCATTCGGAAGTAAGTGTGTTGTTGATACTGGGGTGGGC
>NW_011899962.1:0-328 GCF_000151845.1 Pteropus vampyrus | reverse complement strand
TGCGCCACCGAGTGGGCATGGGGTGGGGCTCAGTCCTTCTTGGCAGCAGGCATGGGGAGCCCCTCCCATGCTGGTGTGTCCTGCCCCCATGAGAAGACTCATAGGTGTCTTATACGAAGAGCCGGTCAGCTGTCCAGGGCCACAGCCAAGGCCGAAACTGGCACTGCTGGGCTCACTGACCAGAGAGGCTGCACTTAGACCTCATGGGGCACAAAGGCGAGTGAGTCAGCAGATTCCAGGGAGAGGGAAGTGACAAGGACTGTGAGAGACAGATGGACGGAGATGGAGAAAGAGAAGCAGAGAGACAGGTGAAGCCTGAAAGGCAGAG
>NW_011899961.1:2720-4383 GCF_000151845.1 Pteropus vampyrus | reverse complement strand
GCCTCCTCTGTGACCCTTTCCCTCTCTAAGCCTCCTAGGCCAGCTTATCCTTGAGGGTTATCACGCTCTGCCATTTGAGCATTTCCTAAACCCGTGGCCTTTAGAACCAGCCTGGGGATAGGGTTGAAGCAGGGAAGTGAGGAGAAATGAAGAAAAGTGCAGGGACTTAGGAGTTCTAGGTTCTCCAAACAGCAAAGCACTTCCTGTGAGCCTCCTACTGTGGGAACCCGCTAGCCAGAAAGTTTGGTGCTTTCTGGAGTCATGCAGAGCAAAGGTGAGCCAGCTCCACCGCTTTCTGGCTCTGTGCCCTTGGGCAGCTCGCTGTACCTCTCTGAGCCTTGCTTTTCTCATTACCAAAAAGCAGATAATAATAGTTTGTGCTGCATAGGGTTGTCATGGAAATTAATTAAGACAAGATATGTAAAGCACACGGCTGGGTGCGCAGTAAGAACCCAGTGAGTGTTAACTACAATTACCTTAATTGTGTCATTGTGTCGTAAGAAATATCAGTGGGACTGGGGATGTTTATTCTGACCCATGCCCCATGGGGATGTGATTTGTGTCTCAGTCTCTGCCAGGCTCTCAGGTTGGAAAGAGGAAGCTTTTTCTCTTTGTGACAGTAGGGGGCAGAACCATATTAAGGGGTGGAGGGTAATGTAAGAAGCAACTTTTATAGCTGAGGAATGTTCATTAGTAGAAGGCCCCTCTTCGGGGTAGCGAGCTCCCTGTCAGTTGAGTAGGTAAACAGAGGCTTGTACCCCCAGGGGCGTGGTTTTAAGGATGCAGGAATTGGACCCAGTGATAGCCATCTCTGAGACTCTGAGGTTCTGTGATTTGGGGCAGTAATCCCTGTCCCCTGCCTCAGAACTCTGGAATCCCCTGCTATGTGACTAAAGAGTCGACTCTCCTCTCAGGACTCGAATATGTGGAGTGAATGTCCTTGCTAGAAGGAGCTCTGACGCCTTCCAGGGAGGAGAGTGGGGTCACCAATAACAGCACACCTCAGGGTACCATGAGTCCTCTGCCCCACCCACCTGGAATTGACAATTGTAAGCCTCCATTATAATTGACCTCATGAGAACCTCCAAACCCTAACGATAGTGCTTTAATCACCTTCTCAATTAAGAAAACTGGCTCCGAGAGGTCCAGTAAAGAGGTCCAATAACTTGCCAAGGTCATATAGCTAGTAAATGGCAGAGCGCAGATGTGGGCCATGAGGTCTGGTTTCTAAGCAGAGCAGAGGAGATGGACATCGCATGAGCCGAGGACCCCTCAGGGTCCTTCTGTGTGGCTGGCTTCCCCCTGCCTAAGCTCCCCCTAGATGAGCAGCCTGGCCAAACCCCTAAACACTTTGTCTTTTATAGATGAGGTGATCCAGGCAAGAGAGGAGCCCTCCCAGGTGTCAGGGGCACGTTGGGCAGGCCGTGTGCTCTCGCTGTTCTGGACAGGTGGGCACGGGTATGTGTCACTCTGCTCTGTGTGGCTTCCCTGCTGACCCTACTGGGAGCCCTGCTCTGAGCCACTCTCTGGACCTCAGTTTCCTCATCTCTAAAACGGGGATGGTGAAGTCACTCCTCTATGAGGGCCCTTCCAGTGCTGAGAGTCTATGAATTCTAAACCTCCCTGGCAGGATGCCTAGAAAGACTGTCCCTGGAGACTCACG
>NW_011899961.1:0-1325 GCF_000151845.1 Pteropus vampyrus | reverse complement strand
TGCTCCAAGGTGGTCCAGTTAACCCTGAAGGGAAAGCAGGGAAGGTTTATAAAGGTGGTGGCGTTTGGGTTGAGCCGCGATGGTCGGGTCAGGGATCTTTATGAACAAAGGGAGTTCTAGGAAACAGTGAGTAAAGATCAAATGCCAGAGGAAAAGATCATCAGTAGGAGGGGCTCAGGTGGCCATTTGTCTGTCTGTCTGTATAACCCTGGGGTTCTGCATTCCCATTTGTTAACTGGGCCTCTGTCCCTCCCCGCAGCATTGAGCCGGAGCACTAGCTTCACCGAGAAGGATCTGAAAGAAGCCAAGGCTCGGAGCCAGCAGATCGCAGCCCAGCTGACCACCCCTCCCAGCTCCAACTCCCGCGGTGTCCAGCTCTTCAACAGGCGCCGGCAGAGGGTGAACGAGTTTACCTTGGAGAGCCACGGCCAGAGGGGACAGAAGCCCAGCCAGGAGTCCCTCAGAGTGCCCTCTGCCAGCCCCACAGGCCATGACCTGGGACTCGGCCTGAGTCCTACCTCACTCCCCGAGCCAGGCCCTCCAAGGAACCCCGACTGCCAGATCCTTGACATAGGGGTCCCTAGTCACAGCATGGAGGGGTGCTCAGAGGAAGCCAGCTTGCTGCGGCACCTGGAGAAGGTGGCCAGTGAGGAGGAAGAGGTACCATTGGTGGTTTATTTAAAGGAGAATGCAGCCCTGCTAACGGCCAATGGGCTCCACCTGTCCCAGAACCGAGAAGCCCAGCAGAGCCCACCAACCCCGCCCCCAGCTGAGGTCCACAGCCCAGCTGCAGATGTCAACCAAAACCTTCCCTCAGCCAGTGCCACCCTCATCACACCAGCTTCTAACAGCAACCACAACCTGCCAGCCACAGATGTCAATCAGAACCCACCGGCAACTGTCACCCCTCAGAGCCTGCCGCTTTCTAACGTCCAACAGAATTCTTCAGAGGCACAACTCCCAGCAAACGGCACCGTGCCAGATTCCAAACCCAGCACCCTGTGTGCTGGTGGGCAACCCCAGGAGCCGGCTTCAGAGGTGAGATCCAGCACACTCCTGATTGATAAGGTATCAGCTCTACCTACCACCATCTTCTCTAGAGAAGCCGCTCCCACCTCCAACTTCGGGCCTCCGGCCCCAGATTTCCCATCTAGCTCCCTGCTCACTGATGTCCAGCCCAGTGCCCCAGCGGTGTCAGCAGAACAAGAAACGTCTGGCCCAGCAGCCGCCACCACACCCACCAAGCTGTACAGCGAGGTGCATCTAACGCTGGCCAAACCCCCATCCGTGGTCAACAGGACAGCCAGGCCCTTTGGGATCCAGGC
>NW_011899960.1:0-2357 GCF_000151845.1 Pteropus vampyrus | reverse complement strand
CATCGGATGGGGTGTGAAGGATGAGGGAGAGGGCAGCGTCCTGGATTCCTCCTCGGTCTCTTGTCTGGGGAATAGGGTGGATCCTTTTAAGATCTGGACAATACAGAAGAACCAGCTTTGGACAGGATGTGATGATGGCTCCAGTTGTGAAGCTACTATCTCTGAGGGACCAATGGAACTTCCACGCCATGACAATTGAGCTTCAAGAATGAGAGACATTCCCTAGATGGAAAGAAGAGCTAAACAGTGTACTAGGTCAAGAGAACAGCATGTATGGCCTCTTGGAGGTCTGGGGGAGCAGGATATTTTCTTAAAATAGGGAAGAATTCCGTATGATGGCAACTCAGGGCATTTAAGTGATGGGATAAGGATGGTAAACAAGGCTGGTGAGTTAGGCGAGGGCCAGGATGTAAAGGACTTTGAGTACCCTGGAATTTGCATCTGTTCTGTGAGCTACAGATTGCTCCCTGAAGGCTTTAAGCAGTTAAGTGATGTGATCAAGTCTTTTTTTTTTTTTTTTTGGAAGGATGCCAGAGCACAGAGGGACCCCACTGGTGATGGGAGAAGTTAATGCTAATGCTTCGAACTGGGATTATCAAGCCCTGTGATAAAGCCGCTAAATCAATAGCTGGGCGTGGGGAGTCCAGCATCAGGTGGAGAGTTCATTAAATATAGATATTTGATGATGAGTTAAGACGATTATGGAGTTCTGGTTCCAAAGATTAGAGGCACAAACAGCCTGCTGACTTCTGTCACTTGGCAACAAAAGTCCTCGTTGGAAAGATGTAGAGCTGCCAGGTCCCTTCAAACACAGATGGGATGTGTTTAGCATGAGCAATATCTATCCAGCTTAGTCTGGTACCCACCTCTCAGGGAATTTTACATTTATCCTTCCTTTCATCCATCTGTTCATCCTCCATTTACCAACCAATCATTCTCTCCATTCATCCTTCTGTCTTTCCTTCTATCCACTTATACTTCCACTCACCCATCCATTCATTCTTTCATCATTCTATTTATCTCTTCATCAGACAATCTTTCTATCCTTCCATCCACCCATCCTTTCATCCACTCAAACATCCTTCCATCTAACCATTTTTCATCCTCCCACCAATCCATTCATCCATCCATAATTCCATTTACTCATCCTTCCAACCATCTATCCTTCCTCCATCAACCTTTCCATCTTTCCTTCCATCCTTCATCCTTCCATCCAACCATCTACCTGTGCTTCCATCTTTCTTTCCATCTCTCCATCCATTTATCCATCTATTTCTTTCACCCATTCATCCTTTTATCTTTTCTTCCATCTACCAGTCTTCCTTCCTTTCATCTATCCATCCATCTATCCATCCATCCATCCATACATCCATAAATATTTGAATGCCTACTGTAATGCAGGTTCTATTTTAGACCCTTAGGCAGTCATCAGTGCACAAGATTCAGTTGACCTTCCTGAGCAGGAGACAGGAAATAAAATAAACAAGAAAATGTGAACATGATAGGTGCTGCAGAAAGAATTAACATAGGACAATGAAAGTGGCTACTTTACCCAGAGTGGATGGGAATCTCTCTCTCTCTCTCTCTCTCTCTCTCTCTCTCTCTCTCTCAGTGACATTTGACCTGAAACCTAAAAGATAAGGGGACAGACATGCAAACTTTTTTTCTATATTGGAAGATTAGCTGTCTAGGTGGAGGGAATAGCAGCGAAAAGGCTTGGTCCAGAAATGAGTTTGATGTGTTTGAGGGACAGCAAGTCCAGTGGGGCAGGGAGGGGCGGGGAAGAGGGGAAGAGCTGTGGTTGATGAGCTGGAGGAGGATGGAGCCAGGTCTGTGGGCCCTGTAAGTCAAGGTAAGAAGTACGCAGAGTGAGTACTACTGGAGGAAAGTGACATGATACTACTATATAAGTATCTCCAAGCCCACCTCCTCCGTAACCCCATCTTTTCTTCCTTAGTTGTATATTATTTTCTTATCGTTGCTGTGACAAATTATACAAAGGTAATGGCTTAAAATAGCACACATTTATTATCTTTACAAACCTGAAAAGGATCTCACAGGGCTAAAATTGAGTGTCAGCTCTGCTGGTTTCCTTCTGGAGGCTCTGCAAAAGATCTATTTCTTTGCCTTTTTAGGTTTCTAAAACATACCCACATTCTTTGGCTCATGGTCCCTTCCTCCATCTTCAAAGCCAGCAACATAGCATCTTCAAATCAAATCTCTCTCTCTCTCTCTCTCTCTCTCTCTCTCTCCTTTCACAGTCACATCTCCTTCCGACTCTGACCCTCTTGCCTCCCTCTTATAAGAATCCTTATGATTATATTGGGCTCACCCAGATATCTAGAATAATCTCCCCC
>NW_011899959.1:10104-47121 GCF_000151845.1 Pteropus vampyrus | reverse complement strand
CAGAAACATGCTATGCATGTCTTTGCCAGTAGGAATCCAGCCCTTGCCTTTTTCCATATTACAATGTTGCTATTCTTCTCCCTTCCAATAAACATGTCCCCAGCAGAGGCATATTGCAGAGGCATAATCTGATGTGGAAGTGATGGAGTAGACTAGAGAATGGTCCCTCTGGTGAGACAAGGAGATAGTACCCAGTAATTGTGAAGTAGACTTATGGTGTGGCTGGGGCCTGGTTCGGTCACCCCACCCAACAGACATCTGTCTAATCGTCCAGCTTTGCTTTCAAACTGAGAACAAGTTAATCATTTTCTATTACGATGTCCTATCCATATTTTTTAGGATCCCTTGGTATAAGTTACTTTGGGAAAGTTGATATTGCCTCTGTGAATGTCATTATTTCTCCATTTTCTATATGATTATTGCTAGAATACATGAAAGCTCTTGGTATTTTAAATATTAATATTTCATCTACCCTTTAAAGAAATTCATTTTATACCATTTCTCAGGTGTTTCCCAAAAACATATTCATATCATCTGCAAATAATAATTTTGTCTTTTTTACCAAAATGATAGACTTTTTTTCTCTTTACAATCGTATTACACTGGAAAGAACACCTGAAACAATATTTAATAATATTGGTGATAACCGGCATATCTGCCTAGATCCTTACTGTAATGGATTTTTTTCTAGCAGCTTAACATCACTTGTGTATTTCTGAGCATGGACACACTGAGGAATACAGCCTGCTAAAGCTTTTTCTCCTCGTTCATTTCTAGTCACGGGGTATTGCATTCCTTCACATGTTCCTGATCATCCATAGCTTGCTAAAATACGGTCAATCGTAGTAGTGTCTTTATTGGTTGAAGTCACTCTCCTTATGTGTCCATTTTATCTTTGTCTTTATATATGACTCATACATTTTTATCACATTATGCTCTTGATTTTGCAGGTGTGTGCTGTCACTAGGAACAGGATTATTTTTACGAGCTACTTGGGGTATAAATGGAGTCGAGCAGACCCTGGGAAGCTGAACTAACTTGTTCTTTAAAAACCGAGCTGTATGTTTCATAATTACCTTCTACGTACATTTCAGTCGATTTCCGCTAGATAAAGGAATCATTTCATTGGGAAAGTAAGTTTTCATGATCCTCCTACTTGCCTGATCCAGCACCGTGTGTGTTGGTAAGAGAGACAAAGTTGCAATCCGGCAAAAGTTAGAGGACATCAGAGGCCTTCTCTATAAGGCTACTGTTAGAGCAGGGAAACAATAAGAAGGAAGGCTTTAGGTTGTTGATTTGGGGGCTGGGCGTGTGTGTGGGGGCGGGGGGCGCCACTTCTCAGCCTAGAGGATAGGATGGCTGGAGACGTGAGAGAGCACCAAATGGCCCTGCTGCAGTCCCACACGGGGAGACTTCTAAAAATCAAAATGTAGACTATGAAGGGATTTCCACAGGCACATTTTTGAAAACCCCAACCAGTACTCTTCCATGAGAAGAAGGGTGGAGCGTGTGGAGGGTGGAGAGTCTCGGAATTTAATAAAATACTACTTAGTGTGTTTCTCCAGCTGTTGGGTGACTATGACTCAAATGCAAATAGGTGAGGAGCTTACTGATGAGGAAACTGAGGAACAGGGGCGGTAAGATGTCAGTAGGGGTCGAAGGAAAGTGTTATGAGCTGTGCCAAGATGCCTGGCAAGGTGAAGAACCTGTTGAAGAAATAAAACTGCATGATATGATTCAGCAAAGATTAGGTAAGTCTTTGATCCAAGAATACTGAGGATAATTTTGACAAACCGGAGTCTTGGTATAAATAAGCCAGTACCATTCATTATGGGCGATGATGAAAATGCACTTGACCCCATTATGTGGAAAACGATTGCGTGTGTGTTTCGGGGACCCGGTGGGCGGTGAGAAGAAACAGCCTGCGGCGCCACAGCCACGTTCGTCGCCACCGCACACGTGGACACAGTCCTGGCCCAAGTCACAAAGCAGTGAACTTAACTCCGCGTAAAGGAGATTCCCAGCCCGAGAAGTGCGGGGCGCCTGCGCAATGGGCCCGAGGCGCCGCTCTGCAGGAGCAGCGAGACCCCCGCCCCCGCCCCCGCCCCTCGCCCTCCGACGGGAACGCGCACGTGGAAAGGGGACGCGAACGCGCACGCGAAGGCGCCTCACCTCCCTCTCCCCTGCAGGGGCGGCTGAGGAGGCGACGCGCGCCGGAGCCGCGGGTGGGCTGCGTGCGGAGAGGCGGTCCGGGGGTGGGGCGGCGGCGGCGCCTCAGCCTCCTCCACGCAGGCGGCTGCGCTCGCGACCCCGGCCGCAGAGGGGCGGACTGACTGACTGACGTCCTCGCCGGTCGTCCCCGCCCCCGCCTCATCTTCTTTTAGGCTCTGGACTCGCGGGCTGAGGCGCTTCTCTTGCCTGCCCCTCGCAGCAGCCCTTTCTCTCCGCAGCAGCGCGACAGGCGGCAGCGGCGGCGACCCGAGCAGCAGCGAGCGCGGGAGAGGGTGGCCTGGAGGATGAAGTGCAAGCCGAATCAGACGCGGACCTACGACCCGGAGGGCTTCAAGAAGCGGGCGGCGTGCCTGTGCTTCCGGAGCGAGCGCGAGGAAGAGGTGCTGTTAGTGAGTAGCAGCCGGTACCCAGACCGCTGGATCGTGCCGGGCGGGGGCTTGGAGCCCGAGGAGGAGCCGGGCAGCGCGGCGATCCGAGAGGTGTTCGAGGAGGCGGGAGTCAAGGGGAAGTTAGGCCGGCTCCTGGGCGTCTTCGAGCAGAATCAAGATCGCAAGCACAGAACGTACGTGTATGTCCTGACTGTCACTGAGGTTCTGGAGGATTGGGAAGATTCGGTGAGCATTGGGAGGAAGCGAGAGTGGTTCAAAGTCGAAGATGCGATCAAGGTCCTCCAGTGCCACAAGCCCGTGCATGCCGAATACCTGGAGAAACTAAAGCTGGACGGTTCCGCCACCAGTGGAAACTCCGTGGCCCCGTCCGTCCCGGGGAGCGACCCCTAGTATGTACCGCTCCTGCACAGACCTCTCTGCTTTCCGCTTGCCCTAGAACACCTTGTGCCCGCGCACTTCCAGTGCCATGTGCGGGCTTCTCGGGAGAGGGAGGCTCCTTTTGTTTCCTTGGCAGACCTCTGAATCACGCTTGCAAACTGTCTCAGTTGCCAGGCACTGTTTTCGGACAATTTGCACGTTTTTCAGATGCTTTGAAAGTCGCTTCTTGGTAGGGCTGTTTAACCGAGTTCGGAAAGCCTAAGCCACATGGGGTTTTCTTTTAGGTGCCTTAATTGCTCACTCAGCCTTTGGGGGGGTGTGGGTGTGTGCGCGCTGTGGTTGGTTGGGTTGTTTTTTTTTATTTTTTATTATTATTTTTTTTAACATTTCACACGTGTGTGTGTGTGCGCGCGCGCGCATTTTTGGTATCAAGTCTTGTGGTTTGTTTCGTAGTGAAGGCCTTTAAAATCTGATCACCTGGGTTGTGTGGCATCTTTCATTATTATTTTTTTTTCCTAACTTGTTTCCTCATTCACAGCATAAGCCCTTCTGTTGGGGGAAATTGTTTTAAATGATCAGTTTTGAATTTTTTTAAATGATTTTAAGAAATTTGACATTTTGTGCCCTTGCCACTCTCGACAATAATTTCACCTTGAGAAATGTGATTTGCCCTTTTCAGAAATTACTTTATTCATACATAGATAATTTGATTTTCAAAAATCGTTCACAACTGGTAATTTTTCACTGCCCACTTGATATGGCCATTCCTCATATAGCCCAAATATAGTCTAACAAAATATTACTGTATAGAGTACACATTTCTCAGGAAAATATTATTAGCCAAACACATCCTGAGGTAGATATAGATGTACCTTATCGCAAAAACTGTATTCATAGAGTATGATGTAGCATGCTGAACTCCCACTTTCAACTCCCACTTCCAACTCCCACTGCCCCTTTCTCAATAACCTAGAACAACCATGGTTCTCTCAGTATAAACTAGTTTTTGAATGAAAGGTATTTCACATATTTGAATTTTTTGACATTCCAATTTGGCTTTCTGATTACCAGTAGCCACAGGAATGGGATCTATAGGGTGATTATATCCCAGTTGAATGAGATTTTTTCTTGCTATTCTGTTATTACAGACTTTCAAAGTGTTAGAACACCTGAACAATGTCTCTTAAAGATTGAGAATATACATTTTGTCTCACAGGGCAACCTTTTTTGGATGCCAATTTAAAAACGCTTACATTTGCTTTGATACTTGCTTGAAATCTGGAATCCCGTATCAAATGCATAGGGCTCTTTGAGAACTACCTTTATTCCCCCAGCCATGTCAGCAATTAGAGGTAAAACCTACTTTGTGATGAGAGTATTAGGGATAGTAAGGTGATTCCATATGGAACACTTATGTGTTTTTCAAAAACTTTACTAGTAAATAATGAGTAGAAAATAATGGTCATTTAATATATTTTGTTCCTCCTCAGAGTAACCTGTTTTTAGACACTGTTACTGCTAAAATTTTAAGAGTTAACCTTTGTTAAAAAATTAATGTTTTACTGTTGTGCAACAGATGTACAGAACAATGCACTAATCTTTATAGCTTAATGAATTTTTACATAGTGAACACATATATCTAACTAGAATCCAGGTCAAGAAATTAACATTGACTATTACTCAAAAGGCCATCACATTCCTCCTCCTAATCTGTTCTCTCTGCCTTCCTGTCTTTTAAGACCATGGAATAGTTCTGTTTTTGAACTTTACATAATGAATTTTAGAATATATACTCTTTTATGATGCTCCCTTGTGTACTTTGTTTTACTCATCAAAACACTCAAATATTTTTATACATTTGGTTCTACAAATTATTAATATTTTTTTATGATTGCTACTAAAAAATTGGCCCTCTTGCACTTTCCAAAGAAATTTGGTGCCACTGTTTTGAAAACAAATCTTATTACATGTTTAAGTACAGATAAAGTACAAGTTTCAATTCATAAAACATTTTCTGCACTAATGCTATCAAAGTAAACTAAAAAAAATGAGTAGGTTTTTAAAACCAATGACAGTTTCATTATCTGTATCATGCAGTTTCATCGAATATGATTATTGAGCGTTTTTCTGCTTTTCTCTAAGTGATAATATATCAAATATATATTTGAGCAATATTTTTAATTTCAAACAAATTGACTTTTACCATTCATACAGTCTCAAATAGACCCAAAGATATTCCCCCCTCAATAACCTAGTTATTTAGGAAGATTCTTAAATTCTACATTAACATTAGAATAGCAGATAAACTGGATTCTTATTTTATAGCTATTATTGAAGATAAAAACCTCTTCCACCTGAAATGCTGTCACAAATACTTTAGAGGTTTAATTTGTACTTGTTTTTCTTAGAGGCAATAGTGAATCATCTTGTTTGGTTCTTAAATTACGTATCTGACAAAGGCAAAAATGTACATTCATATTGACCGTTATTAAGAATTATTAGCCTATAAATATATTGTAGGGTTTTCTTTTGTCTTTTTATTTGGCCAAAAACATTTAGAATAACTTATGCTATTTTTCAGGATTGACCATCAAGTTCATTTAAGTAGTTTTTGTGAAATATTCTCTGGAACCCAGCCTAGTCAGAATAGTTAAAAACTCCAAGAAGATTTGATTTTTCTCTTCAAGACCAAGAGTTTCAAGCTAAAACAGGTGGCCAGAGGTAGTATATAGACAATTTCTACCACCTCAGCACTCTAAAAATTTATGCACTCTAAAAGTTTGGATTTTTTTTCTCTTTCTAAGAGTGTTAAAAAGTCACTTGTACATTATTTGTTTGGTTTTTCAGTCCTCCCCTTCATAAAAAAGGAAAAAGAGGACTCTCCACAGGTAATTGAGATTTGCAGACACGAATCAGAAATGTATTTTCTGTGTGTTTTATAAACATTTTCAGCTGGTCAAATATTTTATTGTTATAAAACTGGTTAATATAGATACATAGATATACTGGAAATAATTGGTGCTGTGTCTATAATGTATAACATTTTTTCCAAGAAATTTGTGTGTGTGCAGTAACACAAATAAATCATGTAAATTTGGGTAGAACTTTTACTTTCAGGTCTTCCATGTGTGGGAACCACTGGGCACTACCAGAGTTTTATCAATATTTTAATGGTAGTTGTCTCCTGATAAATTGTTAATATTATATTTAGCAGATTTTAAATGTTTATAGGCAGACAGCACTACGAGAAGTGGAGAAGTCACTGGTGGCTGAAGTAAAACATTTTTATGAGAGTTTGATATGATAAAAACTACAATGGGACTGTGAAGTTGGACAGACCTAGGGTTGAAAACTGGTTTCAAGTTCTTGCTCACACTAACTTCAGCCAAGTTATTTAACTAGCTGATGCTCAGGTTTTTTTTGTTTTGTTTTGTTTTGTTTTGTTTTTTAAGAACTAAAACTTTTTTTGAACAATTATGGAGAAAAAGACTTAAAATCTGTGCACTTAGTATAACAGCAAGGTTTCTGTAAAGCAGTCACATCATTATGGCCAACACAGAAAGAAGGGTTGAGGTGACAAAGGGAGGAGAGGATCCGAATTAAGACCAGGAAAGAGCTATTTCCCTGGCTGAGGGTTTCCAATACCCAGGAGAGGAAAAACTGGTAAATAAGCTGCAGTATAAAACGCCTACATTGTCAAGAGTGTTGCTTCATGGCAGTTTTAACATTGAGCTGCTATATAGTAAATAACTGGGCATTCTTGATACTTGAATATGGAATATGTGCACAGGGAAAGGAAATAATGACGCACTTTATAAGAACTGTATTGTAAATTGGAAAATACAGTGTCTTAAAACTATTTAAAATTGGCACCAAAAAAAAAAGTTTGTTTGTTATTTTCTTCCGTTTGGTTATTTGGGGGGAATTTCCTGAATGCTGGGTACTTTTAGGAGATAATAAAATAGATACTTAATAAACTTCTATGAGGACCATTTCCTGACCACCTGGGTTAAGATACTTTCCTCTGTGTGTGTCATGGTTCTCACAATTTATTATACTTACCTATTTGCATGGCTGTGTGGCCACTAACCACAAACACTTTGATGGATGAGAACCAGCCTGAATTATTTTCATAAGCCCAGAGTCCAGAACATGGAATTAGGAGTTTTTGTCTTAGATGACTACATGACTACCTCCCTTTTTTCATAACTAGTATCACTGATTTCCTGACTTTTTTGTTTCATAATGTTGACCTGTAAGTCCCTCAGCTGCTTATCCAGACTCACATTGCATCTGCATCAGATTACTCTTGGCTTTCCAAATGCGAAGTGAGTAGTACAGGTAATAGGCTGTTAGTAAATTTGTCAATTGGAGGAATTGTTAAATTAGTATAAGCCTGCTAATCGTATGTTGGTTTGTTTTTCCAGATGAATAGCAAAGATGTTCAGGATTGCTTTGAAAGAAAAATTAATGTGAATCATCGATCAATGGAATTGTCAAGTACAGGTGAATACTTCCATGTTTCCACGGAGACAGCTCATCTGGGTTTCCTCCTACTTCTTGGGATAGCCATTCCCAGTCTATTTTACTGACTTCCTCTTGCCCTGGTCCTTGTACTGTTGTATGTGAACAGACTCTTAATTCATCACCTATAGCCTTTTAATGTGCTTTTCTGATGTGTCTGTCTTCTCCATTAGACTGTAATATCCTTGAGAACAAGGGCCGTGTTTCCTTACTATTTGCATATTCTGCATCTAAGACACTACTTGAAATATAGTTGGCATCACTGAAGGTTCTTTGATTTAATCTATACTTTGTCATCACTTTGTGATAAAACATTCCCTTTCCACTCTGGTGTTACTAGAGTATATGCTGTCTAGGCACCATGTGTGTGACTTTATCAGGTGTTTTTTCAGAAACTTTTCAAGGCTATTGTAAGATGTTCAAGGACAAGAATTATTACTTGTATTTCTATGTCATACCACACAGTGGCTAGCACAGTTTTAAGATTACCCCGTCACTTAGGGCAACATTTTGTACAATCAGTCCTTTGTGTAACAACTTTAATGTTTTTGTACTGTTGTTAATTTGCTTAAAATTTTATTCAAAAAATATCACTTGCTATAAAACTAATTGGAAAAGTAAATACAATGAACACAAGATAATATTGTGAGTTTTTATAAAAATAAATTTTAAAATGATGTACAAATAATAAATTTGAAGTTTTTGCAATGCCCTAAACCACTTCTTTCATATAATCTTAACATCTCTTTAAAGACTGTTTTTCTCATTTTACAGATTCAGTATACTGTATTATTTGATGCCAGAGCCAACAAAGACTGCAGTGTAGGTAGTTTCCAAAGTTAGTTACTCCTCTTATCTTGCCTAGGGTTTTTTTTCTTTGTTTGTTTTGTTTTATTTTTTTTTATTTGCATCTTTTACTGATTCAGTTAGTCAAAAGTTTTCATCACATTTTCTAATACACTCAGCTAACTCCTCATCTCACCTGGTTTCTGCATGTGAGAGTGCAAAGGACTGAGACAGCTTAATTGTTGTCACTGGGAAAAGGCATTAGGGGAAAATTTTTTCTGTGAAGGGGGAACAGAAAAATGAAGGATTTAGAAAGAGAAGTCTTGGTTGGGTCAGCTGCCTCCAGTAGGACAACTTTAAGAAAATGACAAAGATGTTTAGAAAAAATTTTATGGAGTTTTGCCATGGGGTTTATAATGTCAGTGCTCTTCCCCAGCTCCCTATAAAGGCTCCAAAGTGGCTTTCTTTTGCATTATAAGGCAATTACAGGAAAAAAAAACCTTGTGCTTTATTTTAGTGTTACACCCTTCCTTGCGGTACCAGAGATATGTATTGATTGTTCCCCCAATCCTTGCAGAATTTTAAATAACATCTCTCTCCAAATTATTGGGATTTTTTTAGGTGTGAAATGGTATTGTAGTTATGTTTTTTTATATCCGTATCTTTTAGAGAAGTATAAATTTTACAGATAAAATGATATGCTACTGGTATTTGATTCAAAATAATCTGAGGGTGGGATAGGTGAGCATACAGATGAAACATGATTGGGGATAAATTGATAATTGTTGAAGCTGTGTGATGGATATTTTGGACTTTGTTATACTATTCTCTATTCTTTTGTATATGTTTGAAAATTTCCATAATAAAAAATTTAAAAAAACTTCAGCATTTACTTTCAGGCCCCCTCCCTCTATCCCTGAGGAAAGGATGGTCAGATGACAAATCCACAGCTCAGACTGACTCCTCCCCTTCAGGAGCCTAGGTTTTACTCCTGAGCTAAATATATTTGCAGACTTACTCTTCCTTTCCTGTGAATGCTTTCCTTGGAGATCTCCCAGTTTCATGTGCAAAAAGACCTTTAGCCCCATCAGTATGCCAAACATGACTAGAAAGTTTTGAACTTCAGTGGTGGCTATACGCTTAGGTTCCAGATGAGACAATACTCCCAGTCTATACTTTATCTTTAAAAAAAAAATTGATTTTCTTGATTACAAAATTAATTCATCTAAATTTCAGAAAATTTGGAAAATTCCCCCCAAAATAAATGAATCAAAAATAACACTTGTCCCTCTACCCAGAATAACCTAGTTTGAAAAATATATATGTGAATATGTGTATTCCAGCCTTTTCACATATCAAATGTCGATATGTGTAACCCAAACGCAAATGGCACAGGTGAGCCCCTTCCACCAGGATATTTCTAAAAATCTATGACCCATTTTACTGTTCAGTACATACCACACAGTCACCTTGCTGTTCCTCAGAATATTTTAAGCTAATGCTCAGGACTATTACAGAATTTGTGCTTTCTGTCTTGCACAAGTGCAGCAGACATGACACAAAACTTTGGTCTGAGGTCCTGATCAAGCTCTCACCAAGTCCTAATGCAGGGTAGAATTGGCCTATTTTTTAGTTTTGTTTTTCCTAATTCCCACACAAACTCTACTCACTAAAACTGAGGCTGGTGGGGGCTGGCATCGATTCAGAGGGAGATCCTCTTTAATAAGTCACACGATTACCATATATTGGCTAAAAATGTAGACCTGCTACTACTTTGTTTTCCAAAAAGTTCACTCTGTCTTCTCTGGAGTGTCAGCAAGCTACCATACCATTACCTCTCTGAAGTCTCTGGCCCTCATAATGCTGCTGTCATTTGGGGCACAGTGGTTTTCAACTGGGAAACAAGAAGGCCACCACTTGACTTGGGGAATGGAATTCTAGTTTCCCCCTTCTACCTTTTTATCCGAGAATGTACTTTCATCTTCCCTAATTTCCTACAGCACACCAGAAACCAGGCCATAAATTCATGAGATTTTACTGATGATTACCAGATTACATGAGGCACATGTAATAGAACACAATTTACGAGTACTGCCCAGGTCAGATCTTTTCCAGATTCTATTGCAAGACTAGTTCTCTAACAGGCTGACTCCAAATGACTCCCTCTGCACCAGCCCCCCATCACGGCCATAGACAAAATGATTCCTATACCCATGGACAAAGAAAAGCTGCTCCTTCAATGACCAAACAATACTCAAAGTATATCAAACTTAATTTCCCAGGGTATAAGATGTGAACCTGAAGTCAATGGAATGGATCAAGGGGCTAGAATGTGGGTTGTGGATAGAAATTCGGTTTTACTCCAAAGTTCATGTTCAGGACTGACAATACAGTGAACCCAGTGCTCCACTTCTTTTCAGTGTGGTAAATTTAACACTGCCCTATGTAAGCCTACACAGCAGAATGAGGAAGCAGGCTAGGACCTCTGGAAGTTTAGACTTCTTTGGGGTCAATGCTGAGGATATAGAGGACTTGGAACAAGATTGGTATTCTATGCGGTTTGGTTTGTTGTTGTGGGTTTTTGTTTTGTTTTGTTTTGTCTACTAAGTCATATTTAGACCTCACTTCTTGGATATTACAAAGACAAACTGCAAAGTCCATTCTTAGTATATAGGATCAATGACAGCATTACACCCCCTGGTGGACATTTTAGGAATTAGCCAAGTCCTGGATGTATTTTATTTAGGGCGAGGAAATCTTTCCCAGGGATACTCCACTGCCCAAGGACACCCTATTGGCCATGCCTATTTATAAATTACCTTTTACTAATCCTAAATTAAAGTTAATATTTTCTATATCTGAAGAAAAGTCCTCTACCATGTTCTAATCAGTAAAATTTTGAGTTCTTTCAGCTATGTTTTTTTTCATCTAGCTTTAATCTGGTAGATAAATAGGAAAGTATTTGTATTTACCTAGTAACTTCATCCTCATAATTGAGGTTTAGCTGTGATAAGGCTATTCAGAACTTTAGGCCAAGAATTCTGTTACCTCTAGGAATACCTGGGTTGATAAAAATCAGACATGGCCACTGTCTTCATGGAGCTTTCAGTGTTTCGGGGAGACAGAAAATAAAACAAGAAATCTCAACAGAATATTACCCTATACATTTTAGAAATATATAGGGTTTAAACGGGGCATGAGTTGTTTAATTGGATGGGGGAGATGAGAGAGAAGTGGATATCATGGATATATTTAAAGATATCTCCCTGAAGCAACTGAGTAGATGATATCATTCCCTTAGATGGAAGCTAATAGAAGGAAAGCATTAATCATGTAGGGCTGAGAAGAAATTAGCTAGTTTTATAACTGTTTGTTTCTGGTACTCCAAGTTTAACTTGGAGACATCCAAAAGATATACATAGACATGCAGCTTAGGAAAGAAAAATGAGCTGGAGGTGTAAATTTTTGAGTCATCAGTAAATGGGCAGTAGGTGAAGAGGTGGATATACACACTATCATTCGGAGAGGGCAGTGAAGATCCCACTGAGGAGTATCCACATTTAAGGGTGGGTGCAGAACTTCTAGGATGATGTGTAAAGATTTTGGTGGACCCACTCCCCAAACTCCATTTAATTGGTGACAATTACATGTACATACACATACACGTACTTGTGTGTGTACGCACATGCACACATATTTAAAGTCCCTAGACATTGTCATAAGGGCATACAGCAAATGAATAAGCATTTGTTCAATAAAATCTACTAAATCTCTGTAAAAATAGTGAGAATCTGTGGCATTTGAGCTATCATTTGTTTCATCTCCCCCAGCTACATGTGACAAACTCTATTCCAGATATGGATGTGCCCAAGAAAATGGGGGTTTCCTACTCCCTCAGTTTCTAGCTTAGGGCTACGGTTTCACCCCAGGAGATGAAGGCCACCAAGGTCTCAATCCTTCACAGTCCCATGTTGTAGAAGCTCTCTATTCCAGGCAAGCCTGAGCTGGAGAACTAATTCCCAACTGTAGGGTGAGGGCTTTGCCTCAGGCATGACAGGCCAAGAAGAGTGGGATCTCAAGGTCCTCTGCCCTAGGTCATCTGTAGAGGGAAGTTTCTACATGGAGATAAGCAAGCTGAAATAACCAGGGGCTCTCATCTCCCCATGAGTGCCCAGTGGGTTGTTACTGCAGAAGTGGCCTACTATCCCCACCCCCTAATTCAGGTATAGTCTAGTTTCTGCCTGTGTGGAGAGGCAGGCCTTAAGAACTATGCACAGCAGCCTTGCCTGAAAGGACTGAATTTGTTTGGAAAAGAACCTGGAAAAATTCATGCTTAAGGGTGTTGTTGAAAGCTACGGTCATCTTTACAGGGAACAATTAGAAGGGGCCTGGTAGCTCCAGGTTACTAGGAGCAACAAGGGGACAACACTATAAAAGAACTAGATTAACATACACCTAAAGACCACTCCACCAAACAACAACAAAATATACATTCCTCTCAAGTACATGGAACCTCCTTGAAAATAGGCCATATGCTGGCCCATAAACATGTCTCAATAAACACTTCTCTATGTCACTGAAGAACAATTGCAGCAGATTTAACATCTGAGCACCAGCAGCTGAATGGCAGTTCCCATCTCTTCTAGCTTCGAGTTGCAGAAAAGCTCTTCTATTTGATTCAGCAGTCCAGTGACAGTTCCCATTTCTCCCAGATACTACTGTTGAAAAGACTTAATTACAAGCAAAATCTCCTGCCAATCCAGAAAACCTCTCCACAAAAGTAGAAGAGAAAGGAATCAGTTTTATTATTGAGTATTACAACAGAATGTGATGTGTGTATCACAGGCAATCTGCTAAAGAGATTGCAAAAAAACCGGAAAAAAAAATCACTTTTTACATAGCCCAGACAGATACAACCTGTTACATACATGTTCTCAAGATAAACGATGACTAGTCCTCAAGAGGACTTAACAGCACCATTTATCACATATGTTCATCTTAAATTCACCTGGTAATTGAAGTGGCCATTTGTCTTTGCTAATTGCGTTTATCCAAAGGAATCATAAAACTCTATTTTTATGACAAGTAGGAAGTTATAATTTGGAACCAGACACCTAAGTAAATTCCTGAGGAGATGGAGAAATAGGGATGCTATCTTCCTTGATATTTACTTTTCAAAGAGATCGCTCCTACATCCTTGAAAAAGACATTCCTGGGTTGTAAAGCTGGCAAAAGGCTTACTTAGATTTTCAAAAGATTTACATACATCTCAGAGGGGCAGAGGAATTCACAATTAAATGTTTTCAAAAGTATATGCTTTAAGAAAAGGGAGGAGGTGTCTCTTTTCCTTTTTGTGCCACGGAAAACTTCATTTTTCCTCTTTATTTAGATTTGTATTTACACTTACACCTGCTTTAGAAAATCTATACTAGGCAAGCAGTGGAAGTCAACTAGCTGACACCAGCTTACACATTCTCCTCCAGCTGCCATTCCATAGTGAAGAGGTTCTGCCCTGGGAGAGGAGGGCAAGCCAAAAAATATTGTAGCTCCCTAGCCCTGCCTAAAGGTGCTGATATTATTCGGATCAAAGGATGGAAGAATTTAAGGCCCAGGGCACTTTCTAAAACAATAGAGCACTCAATTAGTGTGATACCAATAGAGGCAGATCAGCCTAAAATTTAAAAGGGAGTTCAGTGAAAAAGAATCAAAGAGGGACCTACAAAAATCATATTCACCGCTGGTGGTGGTCCACACCATCTAAATGTCCATTTTTCAAGAAAAAAAAATTACAAGGTATGCAAAACAACAGGCAAGGGTGACATACACAGGAACAAAACAGACAGTGCAAGCTGCTTTTAAAGGGGCCATGCAAAGATTGTAAAATATCTACTATGAACATGTTCAAATAACTAAAGGAAATCATGTTTAAAGAATTATAGGAAGGTATGATGATGACGTTTCATCAAATAGAAAATGTTAATAAATAAAATTATTTTTTAAAAGGAACTAAATAAAAAGTCTAGAGTCAAAAAGTACAAAAACTGAAATGCAAAGGTCACTTGTAGGGTCCTTATAAAATGGCGGTTGTGAGGGGTGTCAAAGACCAAAAAAAGCTGGGATAACAGAAGCAAAAGTTAGAGTGATGGCTTTGAAGGAAAAAGGGGACATGAGCCAAAGATGCAGGTGAATTTCTCCGTTTTGTTTTGTATTGTTTTCCTGACATTGTTAAATTGTTTATCTGTATTTCCTTGCATCTCTCTAAGCATCTGTAGAACAATTATTTTGAATTCTTTGTCAGGTTATTACTGTATTTCCATTTTGTTGTGGCCAGTTACTAGAAATGTACTGTGTTACTTTGGTGGTGTCATATTTCCTTGATTCTTTGTGATCCATGCAGTTTTGCATAGGTGTTTGCATTTGAAGAAGCAGTCACCTCTTCCAGCCTTTATGGACCAATTTCAGTAAGGAAAGATCTTACTGTGTGGGAGGATGCTAAAGCATGCTGTGATCCCAGGTTTAGAGGTACAGGATGCCATGTGTGGAGGCTGTGTGGCAGGAACAGCTTCAGGGGTCATGGTGACTTGTTAGCTGAGGACACTGTAGTCCACAGCATCCACAACTGCATGTTCCTTGGCAAGTCCTGTGAGTGTGAGTGGCTGGGGAGGCGGGTCTATAGAGCCCACAAGGGCTTTTAGGACTCTCAGCAGTTCCTCAGGTCCAGTGGATACTGATCGGGGCAAGCAGCAATAGTGGCCAGAGCCAGCGGTGTGCATGTGCTCACCTATGGGGGCTAGCTGCAGGTGCCTGTGGGGTAACAGGATCCAGTTGTAAACGCATATGTAGTGTTGGGGGCCAAAGTTGACAGTAAGGGCCAGGGCCACATGCGGGCACACTGTCAGCTGCAGGGTCCCTGGTTGTCAGAGTAAATGACTGTGGCTACTGAATCTTGAAATGAGCACATAGCAGTGGAGGTTCGTGGTGGGATGGGTGTCATGCTGGAGTGTACAAGTGTACAGCTGCAGAGGCTAGCTGCAGGTGAGCACAGTATTGCAGGTCAGTAAGAGAAAACAGGGCCTGATCCAAGCCCACAAGCAACTGCAGGGGCCCTGTTTCTTGACATGCTCTCTTGTGGCTGCACAGTCACTCCCTGGGTGTGTGTAAGGTAATGAAGGCCATTGACAAGGGTTGACCCAGGCTTTTGGTTTCTTTGGTGGCAAAAGCTGTTGGAGCCATCTGCAGAGCAGGTCACTGGGAACTGCAGTTGCTCCCACTATGTGGCTGATATTGGTAGACTCTGCTTTTCTTCCTTGTTTCTAACCATCTGTGTATGTTTCAGATTTGCTGATCTCTGGGTAGGGTGTAACTGAAGTGGATCTTTCATCAGGTGCCCCAAAAGGCTAGGGAAACTGGTCTCTCACTCCTCTCTTCCTTTCCTGATGAGGGAAATTCTTTCTATCTGGGGAATCCTTCTTGGCATTGAGCAGTGCTGGCTGGAGGATGGGATGATACAGGCAAAATTAAGATCTTCTTCCTTCTCTTTTTTGCTCAAAATTTTTTGTTCCACTGTGTTGCTGTGATATGGGAAATGTAAAGGAATCTAATATGGCTACCTTGTCCTGGAGGAACTTTTCCTAACCTCCTTTGTTCCCAGGACCTTACCCTTCCACATGCACAAAACAGAAGATCTCCAGGTATGCGGAAGTGATCAGTGTATAAAACTACCTGCCCACCTTTGTTCAGGTCTCAGACTCTAGAGGGGGACTCCTCTGACCCCACCAGCATAAATAAACCTCCTCTGATTCTTAGTCCACTGAGTGCCACTTGGTTCTTCCGGGTACATGGGCCAAAATCCATAACATTTTGGTTCCCTGACTGGGAATACCAACTGTGCTGGTCCTTTGAAGCCACTGGCTTGGGCGCAATGTCGAGACACTGGTTGGCCGAGGCAACTCAGGAACTAGAAGGTGCACCTCACCCCAACTGTCTTGGGCCCGGCTGCGCTTGGCTGGCCCAACTCTGTTGTTTCCCCCAGACTATGAGTGGCAAGAACAAGGAGATTCAACAGATCCACATTGGACACGATAAGGCTGAGGCCCCATGAACCCAGAGAGGTCCACCTTAAGGGCGAAAGAGGAGACTGATCACCTCCCAGGGGCAAGCGCCCCTCAGACAGGGACCACCAGGGAGGGAATGTTTAAAACTCTGAGAGCATATGGGCATGTGTGTGTGGATCTCAGAGACCTGTCTCTGAGTTTCGTCTGTGGCTCCACGGTGAAGAACTACGGGATCTGAGGAGCTCCCAACCTGCGGTTCTGTAGCGACGTCATAAGGCATAACGTTCATTTGTCCCTCTGGAGAACGACCAGGCCTGGGGATTATATGGGTACACCTTGGCCAAGATGTGCTGAAAGTCTCAAGAGAGACGTGGCCAGGAGGGCATCTGAGTGATCTCTGAAAAGGGACACCCCACCCTATATTTGTCTTTGCAGCACCGGCACAGCGGGAAGAACATGGGGTCAGGGCAGAGTAAGGCAACGGTCCTTGAGACTATGTTAAAGAATTTCAGGAAAGGTTTCACTAGAGACTATGGGGTGAAGTTGAACCCCAGGAAACTCCGAACATTCTGTGAGGTAGAATGGCCTGCCTTTAGAGTAGGATGACCCTCTAAAGTGACTCCAGACGACGTCCCCACGGTCCAGCGAGTGTGGAACGTAGTGACAGGGAGCCCTGGGTGCCCCGACCAGTTCCCCTACATCGACTCCTGGCTGTATATAGCTCAGAGATTGTCCCCATGGATACAGTTCACATGCAATAGGCAGGGACAGGCCAAGGTCTTCTTCACATCTTCTGAGAGAAAAGGAACAGCCAAAACGAAGGCCACTGTTCTACCTGAGGACCCAGAGATAAGCGAAGCGTCACCCCCTCCATACGTACCACCCCGACCTACCACTCCATAGCTGCCAGAGACTCCACCTCCTTCAGTTTCCCCTCCTGTGGAGGCACCTACTCCTGAAGACTCCTTCTCCCAAGGCCCAGCTGCACGCCTACGGTCCCGAGCCAGTCTCCAAATGCCTGTATGAGAAAGTCGGGAACCTATGGTTTAAGATGACAACTGGACTTTACACCCAGGACGGACGATGATGTACTATCAGCCATTCATTCTCAACCACTGATCTCCTAAATTGGAAGTACAATACCCACTCCTGCTTGGATAAACCCCAAGTGATGGTCGAGATGATGGAGTCTTCCAGACACACCGACCTACCTGGGATGACTGTCAGCAGTTACTCAAGACCCTCTTCATGACAGAGGAAAGAAGGCATGTCTTGAAGGGGACTAGGCAATACCTAGAGGAAAATGTCTCAGCCAGGATGGCAGACCCTGAAAGATAGGCCCAAAAGGCAGCACTTCGGCACTTCACTACCGAAGAAGGATGAGTTCACATCCAGAGGTACCAAGATGCCCTCCTCAGGTAGGGGCCAAAAGACCCATGAACATGGCCAAGATATCCTTGGTAGTTCAGGAAGCCAATGAGACCCCTGGGGATTTCAACAAAAGACTCTGTGAGGCCTATCGAGTTTATACACCCTTTGACCCAGAGGCTGCAGCCAACCAACATATGGTCAATGCCACTTTTGTAGCCCAAGCTGGCCCAGATATTCTAAGAAAGCTCTAGAAACTAGAAAGATTTGCTGGGATGAACGCCACTCAATTTCCAGACATAGCCCACAAGGTCTATGCAAACCGAAATGTCACTGTAGAACAGGAAGCTCAGAGGGTTCGCAAAGAAAAAGCAACCCTGCTAGCAGCAGCCCTAAAGGGACAACAAGGGGTCAGGACCCCAAGGACGGGGAAAGGGGCACACCTTGAGGGCAGAACCTGAGAAGCCCAAATTGCCCAGGGACCAATGCGCCTACTGCAAAGAAATGGGACACTGGAAAAATGAATGCCCCAACAAAAGAAGGAAGGAACGCTGAAGCATCAAGTACCAACAGGAGCCACAAGATGGAGAACTCATCGGACTGGCGGGGGCAGATTCAGTCTGAAGGGGATCGGGCTCCATCCAGCTCAGCCCTCGGGAGCCCACCGTCAGAGCAAATGTGGGGGGCCAACCTGTGACTTTTATGGTAGACACCGGAGCTGAGCATTCGGTTGTCACCTCTCTAGTAGCCCCACTGGGTAAAAGGACTGCAACCATCCTGGGAGCTACCGGGGAAAGAGCAATCCAACAACCTTTTGGCAAAGCTCGCTCTTACGAAACTGGGGGACATACAATCCGACATGAGTTCCTCTACTTGCCTGACTGCCCAATCCCTCTCCTGGGTCGGGACCTTCTCTCTAAGTTAGGAGCCCAAATAACTTTCAAACAAAGAGGGAAAACTACCTTGAGCTTGAAGGGCCCAAAAGGAGGTACTACACTGGTGATGACCATTTCAGTACCCTGGGAGGAGGAATGGACTCTTTCACTCCTCGGAAGAACAAAGCAACCTTCCTGAATATCGGATCAATTTTCCCCTTGTATGGGCCGAAGATAACCCACCTGGACTAGCAATGAATCAACCTTCCATAATAGTTGGCTTAATCCCTGGGGCAATCCCTCAACGTCTCCGCCAGTACCCCATTCCCCAAGCGGCCCGACTAGGCATACGGGAACATCTGACTCGCCTCAGAAAATACCGGATTCTAATTGAATGCCATTCTCCATGGAACACACCACTGCTGCCAGTCAAGAAACCGGGGGTAGGCGGTGTGGGGAGGATACCAAACAGTACAGGATCTCTGACTAATCAACAAGGCTACGGTAACCCTACACCTGGTGGTGCCCAATCTGTACACCTTCCTCGGACAACTTCCTGCCACAGCCAAATGGATCACCTGCCTGGGCCTCAAGGATGCTTTCTTCTGCCTATGGCTGGCACCCCAAAGTCAGCCTCTGTTTGCCTTTGAATGGCAGGAGCCCGATAGTGGCAGGCAACTGCAACTGACCTGGTCTAGGTTTTAAGAACTCACCGACATTGTTTGGGGAAGCACTCACAGCCGACCTGGCAGCATTCCCCAGAGAAGAGACCTGGTGTACTCTCCTCCAGTATGTGGATGATCTCCTACTTGCTGGGGAAACTGAGGAAGATTGTGTAACAGGAACACGAATATTACTGGAACTCCTGACTACCTGTGGATACAAAGTCTTGTGGAAGAAAGCTCAGATTTGCAGAACTCAGGTCCGATACCTGGATTCCTCCTCAGTCAAGGAAAATGAGCCCTAGGACCTGAGCGGAAGGCAGTGATAACCTCCATTGCTCAGCTGAGAACTAAAAGGGCTTACATGAATTCCTCGGAGCGGCTGGCTTCTGCCGCATCTGGATCCCCAGATACTCAGCTCTCGCCCAACCTCTATACAATCTCTTAACCAGGCCAGAATCGGGTTCCTTAAATTGGACTCAAGAGGCAAGGGATGCCTTTCAGGAAATAAAGAGGTCTCTCAGGCATGCCCCGGCCCTCAGCCTACCTGACATTGAAAGGGACTTTAATCTGTTTGTCCATGAGGACAAAGTCACTCTAGGAGTATTGACTCAAACAGTAGGGCCATGGCAGAGGCCTATAGCATATCTATTCAAAATGTTGGACTCGGTCACCTCTGGGTGGCCACCCTGCCTCTGTGCCCTGGCCGCCACAGCAATGCTAGTTCAAGAGGTAGACAAACTCACTCTGGGGCAGAAACTGCATGTAAAAGTTCCCCACGCAGTCACCACCCAATGAACAGTCAGGGACATAAGTTCCTCTCTAATGTAAAACTAACACAGTATCAGGGGATGCTATGTGAAAACCCCCGCATCACCCCTGAAACTGTAAGAACTCTCAACCCTGCTACCTTCCTCCCTACTGAGGAAGGAGAGCCAGACCATGATTGTGAGGAGGTGACTGACGAGGTCTACGCCAGCAGGCCAGACCTCAAGGACCAACCCATCTCCAACTCCGACCTAACTCTGTTCTGTGATGAGAGCAGCTTCTTAAAAGAAGGACAACACCAGGCTGGGTATGCTGTAACTATCCAGGAAGAAATCATCGAAGCCCAATCACTTCTAACCGGGTGGTCAGTACAACGAGCTGAGCTGCACGCACTAGCACAAGCCCTTGAACTGGGGAAGGGAAAAAGGACTAATATCTATACAGATTCCCGCTATGCCTTCACCACTGTTCACATCCATGGGACCATCTACAAGGAGAGAGACCTCTTAATGGTGGGAGGAAAAACTATCAAAAACAGGGAAGAGATCTTGAAACTTCTCGAGGTTATATGGCTACCTAAGGAGGGTGCCATCATGCACTGTCAGGACATTAGAAAGGAGATGACCCAATAACAGAGGGCAATCACTTGGCGGACAAAGCGGCCCAAACTGCAGCTCAACAGGTGCTCCCTAAGGAAAAGACTGGCCTCATAGCACCCGCCCTCAGCTTGAAAGATCAACCACCCCCTACACTCCAGAGGAGGACCAATGGGCAAAATCTGAGGGGGCTACGAAACTTAAAGAACATTGGTGGAAGTTACCAACAAGATAAATCTTTGCCCCTGTACTTCTTGGTCCCTCCTTAGTGGCTGAATACCATCAATTCACCCACCTAGGGAAAACTGCCCTGGAAGCTCTGATGAAGAAACCATACTATATAAGTCAACTCTCTGCCTTATATAATAAGATATCTAGTAGGTGCCTGACCTGTGCCAAGAACAACCCCCGAACAGCAGCCAGGGTACCACCTGGAGTACAAATGACTGGAACCAGCCCTTTTGAAGACTTAGAAATAGACTTTACTGAAGTCCCACCTATCCGAGGCTACAAGTACCTAGCAGTATTAGTCTGCACATACAACTAAATATACTTTATCCAGCAAAGCTATCACTTAGAGTTGAAGGACAGATAAAGAGCTTCCCAGACAAAAATAAGCTAAAGGAATTTATCACCACCAAGCTAGTATTACAGGAAATGTTGGAGGGACTTCTTTAAGAAGAGAAACATGTATCAAAACAGGAATAAAGAATGGTAACAACTATATTCCTATCAATAAGAATCTTAAATGGAAAATAGTTAAGTGCTCCAACCAAGATAGAGTGGCTGAAAGGATAAGAAAACAAGACCCCTACATATGAAAAGGAAAGGAATGGAAAAAGATATTGCTTTAATGGACTTAGAAGATATTTAAGTCAGACAGAGAAAGATAAACACTATATGATTTCACTTATATGCGGAATCTAAGGAATAAAAAGGACAAACTAATCAAAAACAGACTCACAAATATAGTGGACAATTTGGTGATGGACAGAGGGTCAGGAGGTTTGGGGGACTGGAAGAAAGGGGTGAAGGGCTAAAGAAGTACAAATTAGTAGCTGATGGATAGTCGCAGGGATGGGGAGCACAGCATAGGGAATGCAGTTAGCACTAAAACATTGGCTAGGTGGAGGGTCAGGGGAGGAAGGAAGCAATTAGGGAGATCGTTTTATGAACTATATAGATGTCTAACCAACGTACTGTATATTTGAAACTAATTAAAATAAATAAAAGTTTAAAAATTACTATAACAATAAATAAAATGATCCCAAGAGAAAAAAGTGTGTATGTGTGTGTATTAAAATAGTATTTAGCACATATAAACTTACCATGATTGTTACCTGCTATATCTACATGCCATGTAATGTATAAAAAAGCAACTTGCAGTCAATAATGTTAATCCCAGGCATATTCCATTCATCCATTAAAATAAATTAAGATGCAAATGGTGGCTAGAGGAAAACTACCTTTCTCAGAAGCATTTATATAACTACTTCAAGTTCAAATTTGTTAAATTCCTAGATTTTGCACCTTGGAAGCTAAACCCTTTGCTTTTTACATCTTTATGCAGTGACTTCGGGCATTGGCTAAACTGTTGCTCAATAGCCCATGGAAATGTGTTTATATTACAAAGTACAATAAAACATCCTTTCCATTTCTTAAATGGCTAATTTGATTTTAAAGTTTTGTTGCTCAGGAAAGATCCGTAAAGTATTACAAGAATAGTTGTTGGGACCATAAATATCTGGGTACATGATCATAATGCTAGTCAGAATATGAATCGTCTTTACTTGGCATGCACTATGTGCCAGACACTGTTGGACACACTTAACACGCACCGTACATTTTAATCCTTATCACAATCTAGGAAACATGCACGCTAATTGTGCCTAATTGACAAATGAGGAAACAGGATCCCAGATCCACTAACTTGTCCAGGAACATGCAGCGAGTCAATAGAAAAACCAGAATCTAAACCTATGAATTCTGACCCCAGAGCCAAACCCCTACTAGTGATGAGATCTCGAAAGTCACAAAATTGCTCTGAGCCTCAATTTCTACCTCTGTAAAATGGGAATAAATGTAGGTCCTCTGGCATCAGGAGGTTTTAAGACTTGCTGCAGTAAAATTGTCTACTTCTTATTCTAGTCTTTGGTCATCTGTAGAATTATTGATGAATAAGTAATTTAGAGGAGGTAGCAGAGAGGACATGCCTGCTGGTTGACCTGTGAGTTAGACCCAGGCAATTAAATCCTCCTCACCCCCATCCCTGTACTTGGAATGTATGGTTTCCCCACTCTTCCCACAATAAGAGCTGTTTTCAAGGATGCAACCTTGAGAGAGCAATGTGTTTTTGAGACTATCTGGACAGTATATATGACTGAACCCAGATAGGACCTCTATGTAAACTTTAAGATTCTGGCAGGGGAGTGCAGAGGTCTACTTGCCTTGTAGCCACCTAAGACAAGACTTGCATGTAATTCCCTTATTTATTAAACCTGCCACCTACAAATCTGGCATGGTCTGCCTCTTTGTTCAGTCTCTCCTTGCACTCTGGGTACAGGGGACAGTTTGTCAACCAAAAATTGGTGAGCCAGAATCTCTGGAAACATGGCAGAATGAGAGACGTACCCAGATCTCTCCCCTTGAAACAACAATAAGCTGAACATCTAAAACTCAACAAAAAACACCCAAACTGCACACCAGCACATCTGATCGTGGGATCAGATTAGAACCCTGGGTATTGGGAGGTAGACTAGGAGACATAAAGAAACTGCCTCTCATAGACACGGGAGCTCCCTGTAGGAGGAGGGGGAGGGGAGAAGATGTGGCGAATTCCCTGAACAGCCCTGCCTGAGAAAGCTGTAAGCTCACCATGGCTGGCTGGCAGCAGGGCCCAGTCATCAGGGCAGAAGGCAGAGAAGCAGGACAGCAGAAAAACAACAGCTGATTTTATATCAGCCACGGTTGCAAAATTGAGACTGAGCTGCAGCCGCCAACTCCCAACCTAGAGGGCCTCTCCCCACATACCTTCAGAGATCCCCATACCACGGAACCCCAGGGGAATGTGAGCAAATGCTACTGAAACTGTTGCTAACACTGAACGGGACTGAATCCAAGGATAGCGAGAGCAATTAAATATCTATCAGAAAATAAAAAGGCATTTTTAAGGCTTTATATAAAGCAGAGATCCAAGAGGCTTAGATGCTACCTACTGGAAACCAAAAGAAATTCACCTTCTTTGCAGCAGGCTAAAGAGAGACCTTAATATAATAAATCTTTTTTCTGGAAAAAAAGCACACTATAAGAGTTGAAAAATGAAGAGTTGAAAAACACACTATAAGAGTTGAAAAATGAATAGCTAGCTTGAGAAAGTCGACTAAATGGATGAAAGGATCAGTGATATTGAAGACAGAAATCTAGAAATAAATCAGGAGGTAGAAGAGAGAAACTGAAGAATGAAAAATAATGAAAGACAAATTCAAGAACTAGCTGATATTATCAGGAGAGGAAACATAAGAATAACGGGCATTATCAAAGGTGAGGAAAAGGAGCAGGGACTAGAAAGCATTTTCAGACAAGTAGTGGACGAGAATTTCCCAAACTTAAGGAATGAGCTGGAGCTTGGAATTCAAGAAGTCAAGAGAACACCCCATTATCTCAACCCAAAAAGGACTTCACCAAGATTTTTGATAATTAAAATGATCAAAAGTCAACAACTAAGATAGAATTCTCAGGGCAGCAAGGGAGAAGAAAATGGTAACCTATAAAGGAAAACCCATTAGATTATCATCGGACTTCTCAGCACAAACCTTATAAGCCAGAATGGAATGGAATCAATATTTAAACTATTAAGTGAAAGGAACTACCAGCCTAGAATAATGTATCCAGCTAAGCTCTCCTTTAGATATGAAGGAGAAATTAAGACCTTTCCAGACATACAAAAATTGAGGGAATTCTCCACTATGAGGCCTGTACTACAGGAAATACTGAAAGGGGTCAGCTCATCTAAAACAAAATGACGAAAAAAAAAATACATGATTAGAAGTAAAGTGACTATCATGCACATAGAAGCAAAGGAGTGCAATCTTTACTAACAAGGCATTAAAAGCTTAAATAATAAGAATTGGTATAACAAGATAGTAATGAACGTTCAGCATACATAGGGACAAATCGAGATAACGATGACTGAAAAGGGGAGGATTCAAAGATCCAAATTCACAAAGGGGAATGGAGATAAGGCACATGCAGAAGAAAATGGACGACTGTATATATATAAAATTATCCTTTACATATCCGTAATGGTAACCACACATCAAAGACTCAGAACAGAAGTATATAATATAAAACAAGAAGAACCAGAAGCAAAATCCATAAAAGCCAACCAAAATTAAGAAAACAAAAACACAAGGACAAGAAAGCAATGGAAGCACTGAACTACCAGAAAACAAAAGATAAAATGGCTATAAGAAGACCTCATATTTCAATAATCACCCTAAATGTAAATGGACTGAACTCACCGATAAAAAGGCAGAGAGTTGCAGAAGGAATCAAAAACGAAAACCCAAACGTATGCTGCCTCCAGGAGACACATCTCAGCTCCAAGGACAAATATAGACTCAAAGTGAAAGGGTAGAAAATGATATTTCAAGCAAATGCCATTCAGAGAAAAGCAGGAGTAGCAGCACTAATATCAGACAAACTAGACTTCAAAATAAAAAAGGTAAAGAAAGATACTGAAGGACACTTCATAATGATAAAAGGAATCATGCACCAAAAATACATAACAATTATTAATATCTATGTTCTCAATCAGGGAGCCCTGAAATATGTAAAGCAATTACTAACAGAACTAAAGGGAGAAACAGACCAAAACACTATTGTAGTAGGGGATCTAAATACCCCACTGTCGGATATGGATTGATCATCCAAACAGAAAATCAATAAGTAAATTACATCCTTAAATCACACATTAGACCTACTGGACATAAATTACATTTACAGAGCCTCCCATCCCCAAACAGCTGCTTCTACATTCTTCTCTAGTGCACATGAAACATTCTCAAGAATCGACCATATACTCGGACACAGAGATAGCCTCAACAAATATAAGAAGGTTGAAATCATACTAACCATATTCTTTGATCGTAATGCTTTGAAACTAGAGATCAACTGTAAAAAGGAAGTGAGAAGAACTACAAATACATGGAGATTAAATGACATGCTACTGAAAAATAACTGGATCAGAGAAGAAATAAAAAGAAAGTTCAAGAGATACATAGACATGAATGATAATGATAGTACAACATATCAAAACTTTTGGGACATGGTAAAAGCGGTGATAAGAGGAAAGTTCATACCAATACAGGCCTACCTCCAAAAACAAGAACGAGCCCAAATAAACAACCTAATGCTTCATCTTACAAAACTAGAAAAGGAAGAACAAATGAAGCCTAAAATCAGCAGAAGGAAAGAAATGATCAAAATTGGAGCAGAAATAAATGAAATTGAAAACAATAACAACAACAAAAAACACAATAGAAAAAATCAATGCAACAAAGAGCTGGTTCTTTGAGAAGTTTAATGAAATTGACAAATCCCTGGCTAGATTCACTAAAGAAAAAAGAGAAAGGAGTCAAAAAAACAAAATCAGGGATGAAAGAGGAAAAATTACAACTGATATTGCAGAAATACAAAGGATCATACAAGAATACTATGAAAAAGTAGATAATAACAAATTGAATAACCTAGAAGAAATAAACCAGTACTTGGAAAAATACAACCTTCCTACTCTGAATCAAGAAGTGGAAAATCTAAATAGACTGATCAGTAGTGTGGAAATGGAAACAATCATCAAAAACCTACCAAAAAGTAAAAGTCCAGGACCAGATGGCTCAACAGTGAAATCTACCAAACATTCAAAGATTTAATACCTATTCTCCTCAAACTCTTCCAAAAAATCAAAGCGGAGGCAATACTTCCCAACTCATTTTATGAGGCCAATATTACCTTGATACCAAAACCTGGTAAAGAGAACACTGTTAAACAAAACTACAGACCAATATCTCTCATAAACACAGATGCAAAAATCCTAAATAAAATACTTGTGAACGGAATACAGCAACATATTAAAAAAATTTATACGCCACGATCAAGGGGGCTTCCTCTCCAGGGCACAGGGATGGTTCAACATATGCAAATCTATCAATGTGATACACCACATAAACAAATTAAAAAATAAAAATCATATGATCATATGAATAGATGCAGAAAAAGCCTTCGACAAGATACAGCACCCATTTATAATCAAAACACTTAACAAAATTGGTATAGAAGGAAAGTACCTTAACATAATAAAGGCCATCTATGACAAACCCTCAGCCAACATTATGTTTAATGGTGAAAAAGCTAAAAACCTTCCCTCTAAGATCAAGAACAAGGCAAGGCTGTCCACTATCACCACGGTTATTCAATATAACATCGGAGGCCCTAGAGAGTGCAATTAGACAAGAGAAAGATAAAAGCCATCCAAAGAGGAAATGAAGAAGTCAAACTGTCATTATTTGCAGATGATGTGATTCTCTATATAGAAAACCTGAATGACTCCACAAGAACACTGCTAGAAACAACAAGCAAATACAGTAAAGCTTCTGGTTACAAAATCAACATTCAAAAATCCATAGATTGCCTATACTCTAATAATGAAGTGTCAGAAAAAGAAGTGGAAAAAATAATTCCTTTTGCAATTACAACAACAACAACAACAAATACCTAGGAATAAATTTAACGAAACACGTGAAGCATCTATATAATGAAAACTGCAAGACTCTATTAGAAAAAATTGAAGAGGATACCTAGAAATAGAAAGATATTCCATGTTCTTAAATTGAAAGAGTGAACATAGTTAAAATGACCATATTACCTAAAGCATTATACAGATTTAATGCAATCCCCATTCAAAATCTCATCAACATTTTAAAAAGTAATAGAACAAAAAAAATCATCAGATTTGTATAGAAGCACAAAAGACCCTGAACTGCCAAAGCCATCCTGAGAAAAAAGAAAGAGGCTGGAAGTATCACTCTGCCCTACTTCAAATTATACTACAAATCTACAGTAATCAAAACAGCATGGTATTGGCAGCAAAACAGACACACAGACCAGTGGAACAGAACTGAGAGTCCAGAAGTAAACCCATATTTATATAGGCAAATAATTTTCAACAAATAGCTAAAAACATACAGTGGATGAAGGAAAGTCTCTTCAATAAATGGTGCTGGGAAAAATGGTAAGCCACCTGCAAAAGAATGACACTAGACTGTTGTCTATCACTACACACCAAAATTAACTCAAAATGGATTAACAACCTGAATATTAGACCGAAATCAATAAAATGCATTGAAGAAAACATAGGAACTAAACTCAAGGACCTTGGACTTAAAGAGGATTTTATGAATTTGACCTCAAAAGCAAAGGAAGTAAAAGCTAAAATAAATGAATGGGACTACATCAAACTAAAAAGCTTCTGCTCAGCAAAAGAAATTGTCAACAAGGTAAAGAGACAACCATCCAAATGGGAAAATATATTTGCAAGTAATGCCTCCGATAAGGACCTAATATCCAAAATACACAAAGAACTCATACAACTCAATAACAACAACAACAACGAAAACAAATGAGCCAATCAAAAAATTGGCAGAGGACCTGAACAGACACTTCTCCCTAGAGGACATACAAATGGCCAAGAAATATATGAAAAGATGCTCAACATCGCTAGCTATTAGGGAAATGCAGATCAAAACCACAATGATATACCATCTCACATTTGTTAGAATATCTATAATCAACAGGACAAGTAATAACAGAAGTTGGAAAGGATGTGGAGAAATAGGAACCCTCATACTCTGCTGGTGAGACTGCAAATTGGTACCGCCACTATAGAAAACAGTATAGAGGTTCTTCAAAAAACTAAGAATTGATCTACCATATGATCCAGTAATCTCTCTACTGTATATTTACCCCAAGGACTTGAAAACTCATATATGAAAAGATATTTGCACACTGATGTTCATAGCAGCATTATTCACAGTGGCCAGGATATGACAGCAACAGAAGTATCCTATGATAGATGATTGGCTAAAGAAGCTGTGGTACATATATACAATGGAATATTACTCAGCCATAAGAAGAAATGAAATACTGTCATTTGTGACAACATGGATGGACCTCGAGATAATCATGCTAAGCAAAATAAGCCAGACAGAAAAAGTTGAAAATCACATGATATCACTAATATGTGGGATATAAACCTAAAAGCAACAAATAAGCAGAACAAACAAATAGAGACTCATGGACACGAACTATAGACTAGTGGCTACCAGAGAGTAGGGTAGTGGGTAGAGGAGGAGGGGGCAGGTATACGGTTAAAGGGGGTCAAATATAAGGGGTAGAGGGAGAGTGAAGTGGATTAATGGGGATCAAATATATGGTAGCTGAAGGAAACTGGATTTTGGGTGGTAAACACACAATAGAATATACAGATGTCAAATTATAATATACATCTGAAAATTATATAATTGTATTAACCAATGTTACCCCCAAAAATGTAAAAAAATTATTGGCGAGTCAGCCAAGAGACTGAAGAAATGGGTTTTTGGAGAGGCATCCTCAGAAGAAATCCCATATTGCCCATATGTTAGATGCTTGTGGACCACTGTGTGAAATACCCGCAAAATGCCAGCTGCTTCAATGTATCTGAGAAAGTGCACATAGTGCCTGCAGCAGTGAAGGGGAAGAGATGGCTGCTGCAGTGAGCTGGCCTCTGCTATGGGTAGTTCAGCTGGCCACTGATACCCAACTAGAGGCTGAAGCTCAAGTTAGAAAGTTGGAAGAACTGCTGAGTTTAGAGAAGGTGTCGTTTTCTACTACTCTGCTAGCTTCATGGCTAGCACACAAGGTAGGAAAACAGAATAATGTGGAGACTTTAGCATGCCATTTTGCAAAGCTAGGAGGGCATAAACTGCTGTGAATTAAGATCCTAGTCCTTGTGACAAAGCCTGATTTGGACACTAAGAGGTAAAATCCTTGTGAAAGTGAAGAAAGAGAAAGGGAGCAAGTTGTGATAATTAACAATGAAAGGAATGAAGTGTCCCATGCCATTTTTAAATAGTAATTTTCCTATAATTCAGAGAAATATACCCCACAACTCCTAGGGGAAGAAAAAACTTGCATTCTTTCTTTGTCCCTTAAAGATGCCAATTTTACCATGTCTTTGAATTATAAATACCCCAGAGATAAATAAAACACTGCCCACAATTGCCTGAGACTGAAGACAAAAGGGGGAAAAAGGCTTTTTAAAATACAGACTGCTATAGAAGCTCCCTTGCCCAAAATCTATTCCACAGCCTCCTTAACATTACTCACCAAATCTTAAATACAAATCTTAAAGTCTTCTCCACAAATATCAGCAAAAATCTTAGTCATTTGAATGGGTAACCTTAAGCTGTTTCATCTACCATGGACACAATTTGGATTCAACTTTTATAAACTAGTGAGTTGGATATTGTTGTACCTGATTCGTGGCTAAAGTTTTGGAATGAAAGCTATGGGGTCTCTGTGTCTGTCTGTGGTTGATGTATGTCTATGGATATATCATATATATATATGATATTTTTCTACCTCTAAAAAGTGTTGCCAAAATTAATTTGTAAAAGAGCTCTATTTAATTGGTTTAAAGAAAAATAAGCTTTACTATCAATAGTATACTTATATAAAGCTAAAACTTAATCTTCTTTAATGTGTTAGAGGGACAAAGTTTCCTTGGACTATTGCTGTTCTTGATAAGATTGTAAAAGGTTTTTCTTTACCTTTTAAGTAATCTGCACCCCCCAAAAAAGATTCTATGTTTCATCAAAATCATTTTCTGTGCTTCAGTTGTCTTTATCATGTCTTTGATGACCTAAGAAAACTGAGTATTCTATATTAAAAGAGCTAAGTTATTTTACAACTATGAAACTTTGTTTTTGTCTTTGAAGTCTTTATCATTTTGGTTAAATATTGTTTCACAGTGACCTATGGCCCTATTTAATCAAATGTTTTAAAGCCTTTTAGTATTTTTGACAATTTTCCAAAAATAAAATTCTAAATGAAGTATTTGACATCAAACTAACTTTGAGGTTATCCAGATGGCCCCTGGAACATCTCAAAAGATTTGTTCTCGCTCCTAATAAAAGAGATATTAAACTAATTAGGCTTATTTGATATGTTAAATTACATGAGAGGCATTATCAAATAAGAAGTGATGTTAAACTTTCTTTAGGTTATATTTATATAAATTTGTTATTAATATATGTTCCAGACATATGAAATTCCTAAAAATCTGATATGTACTGATAAGATGTTATCAGTCATAATTCTAGTTATTATTTAAAAATGCATGTCACAGAAATAATCCAATTCCCTTGTCAGTTGTGTTATAATGAACTCTTATCAGATCTTTAATCATGGCCATTTTAAGTCTTTTCTCATTTATAAACAGTTATTGTTTAACTCTGATACTTTTGCTAAAGTTTTCTTGCAAAAGTGCTTCATATTCAAGGAAATTCATGGAAAGACTCTGGCAAGTACAGATTTCTGATCACTAAGATCAATTTATCTTTGTGTAGGAGAGCAAAAATGGACTTTTCAAGTGCTTCCCAAGGCTACTTGTACAACCCCACAGTATGTCATGGGATGGTAGCCTGAGACCTGTCCCTGTTCTCTTTTCTCACATGAGTAAAATGGGCCCATTACACTGATGGCATGATGTTAACATGTGAAGACTTGCTTCTGATACAGGACACTCAGCAGGCTTTGCTGGAACATCTGTGAGGGAGAGGATAGGTGGTAAACCAATAGAAAATTCAAGGTCCAGGCACTGCCTGGAAGTCATTTGATTAGGTAAGACATGCTTTGTCCCAGAAGCTATAATTAATAAACTAAAATTTTCACATTCCAACCTCTACGAACATGAAAGGGGTACGAGCCTTTGTAGGGATTTAGGGGTTTTGGAGGATTTTTATTTCCCATCTGGCACAGTGCTCCCATCCCTTATACCACCTGGTAAAATGAAAAGGGTTAAGTATGGGACTGGAGATCAGAGCAACAAGCCACCTTTGAGAAGGCAAAAAGCTCTGGGCATCTCCCATTTAAATTAAATGTGTCTGTGACTCTGGAAGGTAGGAGTTGGGCACTGTGGCAGAGAAAACAGTAGGAGAGAGTACCTGTAGGATTTTGGCCCCAGCTCTGGAAGGGTTATCAAAGTGTGGATTGAGAATATGTTCCATCGACTTACCTCTGCACTTTAAGTGGCATCCCTATTTACAGCAAAGGAGCACCCTGACCACCAGCCCACTGTCTAAAATTGCAGGTGTTATAGGCCCACTGAGGGTGTAAATTCTCCAAATGGCCCTGCCACTATTCCTGCGGCAGTCCCTGCAGCCTGTAGAGATGGGTCTAGTCAGGGCAAAGTGACTACATAGACTGCAGTCACTATTCTGCACAACACTGACACCATCTGGATGGAAAGAGTAATGAGCTGCAGCCAGCCAAGGGGCTAAACTTAGAGCCTTTTAACTGGTGGTCACTCTTGAGTCCCGGATATTAACTCTTTGCAGTGAAATTTGGGCTGTATTAATGGAATTAACCCATGGGCATGGACGATAGGAAACCAAAGGGTGGATGATCATGAATAAGCCTTTGTGGAGTCAGGCTATGTGGAAAGACATTTAGGTGCTTGCAAGAGTCTAAGGCATTCCTCACTGTTTTCCACATCCTGGCTAAGATACTGACACATCTTGGCAATCAGGAAGCTGATGCTGTAGCTCCGGTACAAGCCCTAGCAACCGACCCTTCAGTAGATACAGCAGATTGGATGCACAGGAAGAGTGGCCATTGTAGCACCTGAATGGAATGATATATTACCAAGGATTCTAGATTGCCCTGGGAATACAATAAGTTGGTTAATGCAGTAATAGCATGTCCTTTGTGTTCCAAACAACACCCAAGGCAACTGCTAAAGGAGTCTGGGGTCATTCACTGGAGTTCCCAACTGATGAGAGATTGACTTCATTATATTGGCCTCCTCCGAGTGAGGGTTGTAAATATGCTTTGGTTTGTGTGAACACCATGTCTGGCCTAACCCAAGATTTCCCTTGTAACAGTGTAAACCAGGCTGCCGCTATTAGAGGTCCTGGTCTGGCATATCCTGCCCCGAGTCATGCTTGACAGTGCTGCCTCCCCCAACCAACACGTAGAGTGCACAACCAGGTTAAGTTCCTAAAGCTGCCAACCTCCCTCCCTTCAAGGCCAGGTAGACACATTCTATCTTCTATTGGATGATCATCTGGCCTATCTTTCTTCTCTTCATTGTCCTAGAGGACATTATAGCACAAATAGAAGCCCTTATTAAATTCATCCAACAAGCCTTAAATGACAGGAGCCAACGATTATGAGAAACTGCTGGAGGTAGAATCACAATTCAATAGGAAATGAATGAGAGACTAAGGAAATGAGGTCTAAAATTGTGCTATACACACATGTCCACAGTTATGCCCATTGAGTACTTGAAATGTGGCTAGTCAGAATTGAGACATGCTGTTAAGTATAAATACACGGCAGCTTTTAAAGAGTACGAAATATATGAAATATCTAATTAATTTTATAGTGATTACATGTTGAATAATATTTTAGATAGACGCAATTAAATAAATGATTAAAGTTAATATCATGTGTTTCTTCATACATTTTTAAATTTGGCTACTAGAAAATCGTAAATTACATGTGTGGCTAGCATTATATATCAACTGGACAAAACTTCCTATTACTGAAACTTGATATGCCTTTTAGACATCTCAGGTGGAGAAGCCAAATAAGTAGCTGTATATACATGACTGGAGTACAAGGGAATGGGTGGGAGTGGACACACATTATTTTGATTCATCAGTCTAAAAGAGTACAGGCTTCCCCCACTATTCAAAAGTAGAACATTCCTATGAAGCTTTCTGTAAGCTGAAATGGCATAAAGTGAAGAATTACCATTAAGTTAAAAGAGAAAATCCTCTTTAGATTTCTTGCAGTTAATGAAAACAGGTACTAATGTAGGTCTTTTGTAAAAGCAAAGGGGTATAACGCAAACTTTTGAAAAGCAGGGGATACCTGCATTTAAAAATATGGGGCTAGATGGGATATCTTAGGAAATAAACATAAGAAAAACAAAAACAGGCCTTTAGCAATCCAACACTTAGAGGAGTAAAAAATGAGGAAGGTCTAGGAGAATGTAGGGTGAACACGAAGAGGGCAGTTTTAAAGACTAAGGAAGAACGTGTAAAAGGAAAAGGGAGTGATCACTGTGTCAAATGCCGTCAAAAAGTCAAGGCGAAATCTAAAAATTATACATTGGATTCTGCAATATGGAGGTCTGCTGTGTGATGGCATTTGGTACTTTCACAAGGAGGGAGTATTGGGAGGACCAAAGGTCAAGAGAAGGAAAAAGAGCCTGTGTTTAATACGGGCTATGCAGATTTTAGTATGGTGAGCTTGAGTTAAGGACATTGGATTAAAGTCCACTGCCAAGCAGATCAAATACTGAGGAGACCCACAAAAACATTAGCATGAAGTAGAGTGGGGGCATCTCTGATTCAGCCCACTGAATGCTGGCTCACTGCAGAAAGGAATTTGACCTAGGACCTAAACTATTGCTTCCCTCAACATCTGAGAGATGAGGGAGTTGTATGGTCAGAGCTACCTCCAAGGACATGGTATAGCTTCCTAAATACATATCCCTGCATGTCTCTAACTCTCTGGGGCTGGGCAACAGAGCTAATTATATGTACAGGATAGTCACTAACATTTGCAGTATGTCTGGGGCAAAAGTACAAATGAAGGCCCTTGGCCCATGTCTTTTATCTCTTCCCACTGCCAGCTATGTCTTATACCAAGAGGTGCCCCACATCTGTGAGAATACTTCAGCCTATACCTCCAAGCTTTGTCTGCTCTTCACTTCTACAAACAGTGGCTGCTTGTCCATTATTTGGATGAAAGAGTATGCATATCATAGGCTTAGACCTCCCTTCCTTAGAAAGGACCTGGAGAATAGGACTTTACAGGACTGGAAGCAGCCTTGGGGAATGAGTGAACCTGAAACACTTTCTACAAAAGTTGCAGGGTGTTGGCATATTCCATTGTCCCGGTGGACTCCTAGCTCTGTGGTCTGAATATAGCATGAAGAGGGCCTAAGCAGGAACCTCTAAAATGTGAGGTCCAGGAATAGGGCCATTTTTGCCCAGGTCTATGCCACCATGGGCTACATACCAGAAAAACAAAGAGAGGAGAAATATGGGTAAGTAGGAAAAGGGATTTGGGGAGTGTGCATGTGTATTTACTCCATTCCTTTAATGTAGTCTCCTACGATGTTTCCACAACTTCTTGAAAATCAGCTGAGTTGAGTTTCATTGCAGAAGTAGCAATATGGTCAAGGTGGAAAATGAAGAACATAGAAAACCATATCACCGGTTATTCCAAAAACTAGATATATCCTGCTCACACCATGGTATATGTCCATCTAGTGTTCTCCAAATATGTCTACATACACGCATACACACTCACCCTCAAATACCTTCTCACAATTTTTTTTAAATGGGATTATCCACTAACACATTTTTTTCACTAAATATCTGCTAGTTTTCACATCAGTTGTTAACCTTGAATCACTCTCCCAGACCTCAGGAGCCCCTGTTCCTGATACATAAACTTTTTCCTCCTTTAGAAACTGAGATGTTCTCCCCTTCCTGATCCCGAGTCTTTCTTCCAACACTCCTTACTTCCCATCACCAACATACACACAGACAGGGTCATATCCTGCCTCTTTCCTGACCCTGAATCTCCATCACCATTCTTTCTCCAGCTACCTTGGGTTAAACCCCGTCCCCTTTTTTTTGTCCAAGTTGCAAATAATCTATGCCAAGAGGGTATATAGCATATAAATGGGAATTTCCTAGACAGAACTCCATTTTAGACAGTAAGAACAAATAATTGCTAGGATAGTATTTTATTCTCTCTCACTTCTACTAAAGAGTCAGCTAGCATGCTAACAACTTTCTTTAATCCTGTGAATAAGACACAGGATTAAAACTTTTTGGACAAAAAAAATGCTACATTTTTAAAATGAAATAAACATTTTTGTTTTATTCATTCAAAAATTTCATTATATAAAGGCAACTTAGAAAAGGAAAAATCTCAGCTCAGAGGCAAAAGCAGGTCTTTGTGAGGAAGAAGAGGGCTGGGAATCAAGAACCAACAGCAGATAAGTGCTAGTTAGTGCAGCTATGGGGAGGAGAGACTTCAAAACTGCCTCTCCAAACAAGGGCTTCAAAAGTACTCAAGTTGGTTAATGGCAAGACCACCTGGACACCTTACAAGTAACTGTAGGAGCAGATAGCACATTGGGGGCAGTGGGCGCATGCTGACTCCTTTCTTGGGGCTTATGAGGATGCGCATGGAGGGTCACAGTATAGGAGGTGTAGGGGGGCAAGGGATGCTCTCTGTTTCAGCCTGCTCTTCTGGAGAGACAGGGCTTGGGGCATCAAACTCCGGCAGCAAGGCACGCCTAAGGCTAGCAGGGCTAGGAGTGGAGATGGAGCCCAGGCCTCCAAACCTAGGGGAAGAAGAAGAGGAGCTCTGGCCTGAAATATTAGTGGGGGAGGAGGAGGGGCTCTGAGAAGGAAGCCCAGGGGAGGAGGGGGAGGGAGTAAAGGAGGAGGAGGTGGAGGAGGAAGAGGAGGAACTCTCTCCATACTGCCCAGGGAAAAGAAAGAACCTACCAGGAGGTGAGGGTGAGGAGGCACGCATACGGACAGCATGCCAACGCGGCTGGGAAGGAAGGCTTTGGACCTCAGGATCAGGAGAGCGTGAGCTGCTCTGGCAGACAAGCCTTCTTAAGGAAAACCCAGGAGAAGGAGGACGACTCTGGTCACCAGGGATAGAAGGGCGGCTGCTAGAGGATGTTCTTCTCTGGGTGTGGCGGCTCCGGAGGACAAAGCCCGAAGTGGTACTCCTGCTGCGGAGGGCAGGGCTTAGCAGGGTGGCGCGGCTGCGGAGGGCAGGGCTTGGCCCCGACACGCGCCGTCGGAGAGCAGGGCCTGGTGAGCTGGGAAGGTTGGTGAGGGCAGGGTCTGGCCCTGCTGCGCGGCTAGGAGAAAGAGGGCCTGGCGTAGAAGCAGAACTTCGCAAAGCACGGCCTGGCCCGGATTCAATGCTGCGCCGAGCAGTGCCTCGCGTGGAGGCACCGCGGCGGGGGCGGCGCGGTGCAGGGCCTGGCGCGGCTGCACGGCCGCGGAGTGCAGGGCCTG
>NW_011899959.1:0-9819 GCF_000151845.1 Pteropus vampyrus | reverse complement strand
CGGCTGCGGAGAGCAGGCCCTGGCCTGGCTGAATGACTGCGGAGGGCAGGGCCTGATGCGGAGAGCAGGGCCTGGCTTCGGAGGACTGGGCCTGGCTGGGTTCCGCCACTCAACGGAGAAGCCTGAGGTGCACGGCGGCTATGGCTGCTGGGCTGAGCCCTTGAAGAAGATGGCGGCAAAGGTGCAGGAGCCTCCGGAAACAGACAGCGCCATGGAAGCTTCTGAGCCTGGGCAGCCTCTGCACGGCTGGGCCGCTTCCGCCCTCGGCCCTTCGCTGAGCCCCTGGTCTGGGTCGGACGCCCGCTGGCGGGGACAGCGCCGCTCGTGGCTTGCCCCACGGCGACCATGCTGCCTGCGTATGCGGTCTGTAGACCTTGGCCCATCTCGAGCCCCACACATCTCAGCACTGCGTGGGGGCCCGGGCCGCCCTGCCGCTCAGGACGCCCACTCTCCTGCTCGCAGTCCATGGAGGGCGGCCCTGGGTCCTCCGCAGTGGACGAAATGGCGCCGGCGGCGGCCATGGTGCAGGAGAAGGCACCTGCTGTGCCACCGCGCGGGGCGCCACCACCTGACGGAGACGGGTCGCTCGAGACCGTGGAGACACCGGCATCGTGGCTGCCGGGCTCGTGGGTGCCGCCAGGGACAACGGGAATCTGGTTCTTCGGCCCTGCGGGCACCTCACCCTGCTGTTGCTTCTGCTCCTTCTCGCAGCATGACTGGGCGGCCATGATCCCAGGTTCTCCCGCAGAGACCGGAAACCCGAGCGCGCGGCTGAAGACGCTGCCTGGCTGGAGCTGAAGCTGGAGGACTGAGGAAGCTGGGCGGGACCTGGTGGAGTGTCGGCTTCTGATTGGCGAGCTCTAGGCCACGTGACTCAATCTCCGGAGTACGGCAACCTAGCTCCCTCTGGTGCAAAACAGACGGCTGTGCTCCACCCGCCCTGGAGTCCTCTAGGCTGGTCCACTACATGAACTCCCCATCCTCTCCAGGCCTGTATGTGGGTGTGTTTCCACAGGTAGGGCTGTCCATATAAACAATGCGAGTGGCCCCAAATCAGCTTAGCTTGTCAGCACCACTCTGTTCGCTCAACCTCAAGTGATGGCTTGAAGAAGATGCCACACTGGCCGGCAGGAGATATCCCCCAGCCAGGTGTCTCCTCTGGCATCTGGCATGGACACTGTCCCCGCTGTGTGACCCAAAGTGGGGGACAGTGCCAGAACTTTCCGGGCATCTGGATGTCCCCACACACTGGTTTGTTTTGAGAGCCGCCTAAAGGTGAGAAAAGGGGTGGAGCCCCCACTGTCTTGGCTCGGATTGTTCAGCCCTGGTGCCATGCACCAGAAAGGGACGTGAATTCTCAGTAAGATACTTCCCCTGCCTTATCTCCCAAAGTATGAGCTAGAATTGCTTAGGATTACAAATATTGCTGTTCTCAGATACGCATCTTCATTTATATCGGCTGCATAATAATCCGCTAATTTGGCCTTTTTTCTTGTTTTTGTTAATATAAATATGCTGTGGTGCACAGACTTGAAGTTCAACATTTGAACATTGATTTTTAGTCATTGTACAAAAAGACTACATGTTCAGTACTGAAAACTGGGAAGCAAATGTAGGAAAACTAGAATTACCCACAGGCAAATAATGGGTATGTTTAATTGTTTTTTAGTTGAATGGCCATTCATAAATCATTCATAGTTGTTTTGTTTTTATACAAATAGCATTAGTTTTGCATACATATCGTTTTGTATTGGGCTTTTTGGGTCCAGAAAACACACTTTGTTTTTCAATATATAAATTTCCACAAGGCCATTGTGTAACAACAAAATATTGCTTTTATGAAAGAAGCTTACATTTTCAAACATTGCTCTGTGGATCAACATTTATATTGTCTCCAATTTTTCACTCTCTATAACACATCAATGTGAAACATATGCTTTTTGCTAAAAAATGTTCATATTCTCAAATGTGATCTTATGGATAAATTCCCAGAACAGGAAATTTTTGGTTTATTTGTAATTTTTTGATAAAAATATTGGTAAGTGATTCTCTTAAAAGTTGCTGTTTTAGCACTTTAGGCAAAATGGAATGGGATATTTACTGGAGCGGATGACCAACTGGACTGAAACACAACTAAAAAATATAATGGAATGGTATTTGGACTGTTAATTAATATGGAGTGAAGAATGGATTTAAAATGGAATACAGACTGTGATGAAATTGAGACTGTAGTGGAAACTGGAATAAAATGGAGAATGAAATTCGGACTTGAACGGGATATGGAATGGAAAACTGAATGAAATATGGGAAAGTGGAATGGAGCGCAAAATAGAAATATGTATCCAATGGCATAGCGAATAAAAGAAAAATATAATGTTATATGAGGAAAGGAATGAAATGGAATATAGTGTGAAATTATGTATTAAATAAAATAGAAGGAAATCAAGATTGAATAGGAATGCCTATAGAATGGAATAAATTATTCAGTGGCCTGAAATAAATGGACCGTGAAATATGCACTGTAAATTAAAAATATATCATCAAATAATGGAATGAAGTTTGGAATGAAATGAATAATACAAAGTTATGAAAGATGGACTAGGAGCTGAATAAAAATAGAATATGGAAAATGAAATACTGATGAAGCGTAGGGTGCACTTAAATGAAGAATAAATGAAGAGAATGTGTCCTGGTCGCCTGCCATTCCACAATAGAGTGTTGTGGAACTACATTTTATTATGTTCATGGATTTTGTAGAGCCCAAATTTCAATATGGTAGAGCAGGAATGGCTTGTCTCTGCTCCACAATGTCTGGGGCCTTAGCTGAGAAAACTTGAACAGCTGCAATGCCATGAGGGAAGGATAACAATTAGTGATGATTCCCAAGATTTTGGCCATAGTGTCTGAGTGAATGGTAGTGCCACTTCCTGGAATAGGGTAGTCTTGCATATTGGGGACACAGTGAGAATCAGTGATCCTGTCCTGACCATATTGGTCACTGCATCCTCTGTTGTCCTAGTCACTTAGGGGTATGAAATTCAACTTATTTCACAGTCATTCTCTTAATTCTATAGGTCAACTTTCAGCAGTTTCATGGATCCATTTTTCCTCTTGGGAGTCATTTCAGTTTACTCTCTAAGATCTTTCCTCCTTTCTGGAATCTGGGCCTTAGTCATGGTTGATGATCTTTGACTAAGTAATAACTAAAATGCCCCCATCTATCCTTGCTCTCTTTAGTACATGTGATATATATGCATATCTTTCACTTACTGATTTTATTTTCTGTGAGATCTCAAATTTATGCTAAGAAGTCCCTCTCTAACCCCATTGCCATGTCTTCAGTGTCCTCTCCTTTTTCTTTTCTAGTGCTCCAGTTTAAGATAGTGTGTATGCGTGTGTGTGCTCAAAGGTGATTATTATAGTGTCATTTATTTTAAATAACCTGAAACAACCTCAATCTCCAATAAGATACTAGATTTCCATACTATAAACTTATTCAGCTCTTATAGGATGTTTTTGAAAAAAGAATTAATGCCTTGAGAAAATGTCTATGATATACGAAAAACACAAGATATACTCTACTGATCTATATTTACATCTATCTAGCATTTTACATATATTACAATTTCATTCACTATAGTGCATCTGGTCTCAGCCAAGGCCATTTCACCTCCTGGGCGGGGGAGGAGGTGGGACTTGGGAATGTCTGGAGACTATCACAACTGGAGAGGGAGAGGTGCTACTGGAATCTAGTACGCAAAGGCCAGGGATGTTCTCAATCCCTTCAATAGACAAGAGAGCCTCTGGCCCAGAATTATCTGACCCACAATGCCAATAGTATTGAATCTGACAAACCCTGCAGTAGAGCATCTAGATAATTTAGAATAGTTTAAGACAAATTTTGAGTCACAGTCCTACCAGTGATTGATAACTATTGTGAAAAGTTTGATGTGTGTGTGTGTTAAATTTTCTGTGATAATTTTGAGCTTTATAAACAGCAGAGTATTTTTTTGAAATGAACTAATTCATTTGAAAAATTCATTCTTCAAAAAGCTACCACTGTTTTTCACATATGACATGTATGAGTCATTGCTTAAGAAATTATATGAATTAAGAACTGTAATTGTAATAACAACAATAAAACAAATATTCCAATCAAAAACTGTTCAGAAGACCTAAACAGACACTTCTCCCTGGAGGACATACAAATGGCCAACAAATATATGAAAAGATACTCAACATCACTAGCTATTAGGGAAATGCAAATCAAAACCACAATGAGATACCGTCTCACACCTGTTAGGATAGCTATAATCAACAGGACAAGTAATAAATGCTGGAGAGGATGCGGAGAAATAGGAGCCCTCATACTCTGCTGGTGAGACTGCAAATTGGTAGAGCCACTATAGAAAACAGTATAGAGATCTACCATATGATCCAGCAATCCTTCTACTGGATATTTACCCCCAAAGACTTGAAAACTCATATCCAAAAGGATATTTGCATACCAATGTTCATAGCAGCATTATTCACAGTGGCCAGGACGTGGAAGCATCCGAAGTGTCCTACGATAGATGATTGTCTAAAGAAGCTGTGGTACATATATACAATAGAATATTAATGAACCATAAGAAGAGATGATACTGCCATTTGCAACAACATGGATGGACCTTGAAATAATCATACTAAGCAAAATAAGCCAGACATAAAAAGTTAAAAATCACATGATATCACTTATATGTGGGATATAAACCTAAAAGCAACAAATGAACAGAACAAACAGAGACAATGGACTAGTGGTTACCAGAGAGGAGGGGGGAGGTGAAAGGGGGGAGGTAGACAGGGTAAAAAATTACATCGTTTCTTCAATGTAAAAATAAATAAATAAACAAACAAATAAATAAATAAATGAAAAAAATAAAGGCTGTTCAATATGGCTTGGAAAAAAAAAAGAACTGTAATTACAACTCATTTACATGGAGGAATATTCCACAAATGAGAATACATCACCTCCTGATTCTCAACCTTCTAATCAAATCATCAATCTCTAAATATTTATATATTTGGTTAAAATAAAGGAAAATTGTGACATCATAATGCAGTGTATCTGATACAAATGGCATTGTGTTTGACTAACTAGGTCACCGTAATCTCATTAGCACTTCAGTGACTGGTTTGCAAATGGACATTTCTCAGTTGTAGTTCACAAGATCTAAATGTAAGTCACTTTAGGGTCTTTAGAGAGAGTTTTCTCAGCTCTTAAAGAAATAAAAGACATGACAAGTTGTTTACATATAATAAAGGATGTCTATATCAAATTTAGAATTAATGAATTTAGCATGATTGCTAGATATAAGGTCAATATTATAAAATTGAGTTGTATTTCTATATATTAGCATCAAAAATTATAAAAAGAAACATTTTAATGCTATTTACTATAGAAACAGAAAACATCAAATACCCAGGAACAAGTCTAATAAAAATTCACAAGACCTCTGCCCAGAAATCTATATAATATTTCTGAGAGAAATTAAAGAAGACCTAGATAAATCGGAGATATATTTATGGATTAGAAGATAATATTATGAAAATTAAATCAAGACATTTCTCACCAAAATGTTCTGTAGATTCAATCTAATCCCAGCTGGAATACCAGCTGGGGTTTTTTTTGTTGTTGTTGTTGTTGTTTTTGTTTTTTTTGGCGAATGGAAATTTGCAAGTTGATTCTAAAATATATATATGGATATCAAAGATCCAAAAAGAGCCAAAGCCATCCAGAAGAATAAATTTGAAGGACTTTCACAGCCAAATTGCAAGGCCAGCTATAAAGCTATAATAATTTAGATAGTATCATGACAAATAGACCAATGGAACAAAGAAGAATCCATAAGAAGACATACATATATAGTCAATGCATATACATATGATCACCTGATTTATAGCAAAGGTACCAATGCAGTGGTTTAGAGGAGGATAGTCATTTAAGTAAGTGGTGCTAGACTAATTGGATATCCATCCATTTGGAAAAAAATAACTTTGGCCCCTAACTTACATCATACACAAAAGAATTCCAGAAGATAAAGTTTATAGAAAGTAATGTTTAGCATATCTTTATGACCTTGGAGTAGATGATATCTGAAACAAGACATGAAAAGCACTGACAGTAAAGAAAAACATTGAAAAAATATATATACACACACAGCCAACCAGTATCTAATGTACAGAATAAAATCAAGAAGAGTAAAAAGTAAACGCAACTTAACATTGGCACAGTATTTCAACAGAGCTTCCTAATATAGGACATCCAACTGACCAATAAAAGATTGCCAAAACTCAGTCATCAGGAATGTAAGCTTAAATTACAATGAGATATCAGCAAACATCTATCAGAACAGTCAAAATGACTTCCAATATCAAGAGTTGAAGAAGATAAAGGAACTGGAACTCTGACTGCTAGTGAGAATGTAAATTGATACCACCAGTTAGAAAACTGTTTAGCAGCATCTAGTAAAGCTAAGTTTATGCAATTTCTATAACTCAGCAACTCCATCTACGTTAGTTTTCTATTCCTGCAAAACAAATTAATACAGACTTAGTGGCTTAAAACAGTGGTTGGTCCCCAAACTTTTTGACGTCAGGGACAAATGCTCCTATGAGAATTCTATGCCTGATGATCTGAGGTGGAGCTGAAGTAGTGATACTAGTGTTGGGGAGTGGCTGCAAATATAGATGAAGCTTCATTCGCTCGCCGGCTGCTCATCACCTGCTGTGCAGCCCAGTACTTAACAGACCACAGACCGGTACTGGTTTTTGAGGTCACAGTTCTGTAGGTTCAGAAATCCATGCATGGCATGGCTGGTTTCTCTGCTCGGTTTCTCCCAGGGTGAAATCAGCCTTAGAAATCAGTCAGTCAATGCCATGAACTGAATGTTTGTGTGCCCCACCCCCAAACCCCTAATTGAAACCCTAATCCCCAATGTGATGGCATTTGGAGATAGAACTTTTGCAAGGTAATTGGGTTTGGATGAGGTAATGAGGATTGAGCCCCATGATGAGACTGATGCCCTTATAAGGGGGTGGAAGGAACAGAGCTCTCAGCTATGTGAGGATATAGCAAGAAGATGATCTGCAAACCAGGAAGTGGGCCTTCACTAGACATCAAATCTACTGGCACTTTGATCTTGGAATTCTCAGCCTCTTGAACTGTGAGAAATAATTGATTGTTGTTTAAGCTACCCAGTCTGTGGTAATTTTTTATAGCAGCTCAAGCTGATTAAGACAACCAGGCTATGTTTCTTTCTGGGGTCTTTTTGGAAGAACACATTTCCAAGCTCATTCTAGTTATTGGCAGAATTAAGTTCACCTTTTAGCTTCTAGAAATTAACTGAAGTTCTTTGCTACATCAGCTCCACCATACACTCTCTCACATTTGAGCCACTCAGGAAGTGCACAGGCCATCTTAAGGGCTCACCTGATTAGGCCTGGCTCACCAAGGGTACCACCTTACTTGAAGGTCTACTGACTTGGGACCTTAATGCATTTGCAAAATCTCTCTTTCATATAATATAATAATCACAGTAGTGATATGTCTTCGTATTCACAGGCTCCTCTCACACTTAATGGGAGGAGATTATACAGAGTCAAGAGTCATTGGGGATGATCTTAGAATCCTGTCTACCACAGCCTGCCCTCTGGGCCCCAGTAATCCAGTCTGTTCCACATACAATATTCATTTACTCCATTCAAAAGTTTCCAAATTTCTCATGGTATAAGAGCATCAGCTCAATTCCAAAAGCTCATCAAAATCTCATCAGCTCAATCATCTAAATAGGGCATGGATGAGGTTGCTGATTATGATCATGAAGTCCAACTCCTGGTATACGATTCCTTTCCATCTGGGGACCAGTGACACTAAAGTGACAAGCTATCTTTACCCAACATACAATGGTGGAACAGGTATAGGATAGCAGATATTAATATGGAAAGAAATGGAAGGCAGAAAGGAGTTAGAGTCCCAAAGCAGTTTGGAAATTCAGCTGATCTCAAATGTCTGTCCAAGGCAATGAATGAAGGCTTTTTTCTAAGGCAATTTAAGCTTTCTCTAGCAAGCACCTCAAAATTCTTCTACTCTTCACCCACTACCCAGTTCCAAAACCATGCCCAACTTTTTAGGTGTTTGCAATGGCAGCACCGAACACCTAGTTACCAAAATCTATATAAGTGTTCTCTTGGTGTGGAACAAATGAAAGTGAACTGCTTCTGAAGAAGCTCATTGACAGGTATGGAGGAAAAGACATTTGCCAGATAAAAACTGCAGACTAGTTACTTTGCTCAGACAACGAAACCACATCTGATACAGCAACTGCTATTGGAGGAGTTTAAGCTTATAGTAATCAACTGTCATTCTCCAAGAGCCATCTGTGTGTCTTCTGCACAGGTTCAATAGGCAAATTGAATAGGGTTGTTGGGGTTATCACCACCCCTGTATCTTTCAATTCCATGATGGTGGCAGCAATCTCTGCAATCCCTCCAGGAATGCGGTATTGCTTTTGGCTTATTATTTCCCTAGGAAGAGGCGGTTATAGTGGCCTCCACTTGGCCTGTCTCACCATGATAGCTCTTTCTCCACAGGTCGGGGAGCCAATGTGAGTATTCTGCTCACTACAGAGTATATCTATTTCATTACTCATTCCAGAACTGGGTAAATAACCACAGGATGAGTTTAGGGGCCCAATGGCCCCACCATGAGACAGATCTGAACTAAAACTCTGTTAATCATCTAACATCCATAACCCTTTACTCTGACTGGTGGGCCACAGAGACATCTTGGAATTAGTGTCAGTTCAGAGCCAGTGTCCAGTAGTTCCTGAAAAGTCTGATTATTTTCTTTTAACCAATGCACAGTTACTCTGGTAAAGGGCTGCAGGTCTATGGGAAAGGCTGGGAGAAAGATTAACGGAATAAATTTTCAGTAGCATACTAGAGTCCTTTCTCAAAGAGACCTGGGCTCTCCTTCATTCAGGAGGTTCTGGGTCTGTAAACTAGGAATTGATTGAGGGGCCATGATCTTCTGTTTTTTATAATTCAGATTAGATTATCGTCCACTTGATCTGGAACATTTCTGCTTATAGAAATCAAGTAAGAATTTAGTAGGCTTTCTATCAATTTCACTAGTAGGAACACAGTGCTCAACTAACCAATGCATGAGTCAGACTATTCTGATTGCTCTTTTGGCTCTGTTGTTCATTACAGTAACCATACCCATTTTGCCTTTGGTAGATTAGTGGCATCCCTTGGCTCCTGACACTCCTGGATCCAGTTATTCCTAGTGCATTTAGGTTTTCTAATTCAGTGACTGCAGTTCTTACCGTGAGGTCTGGCATACAGAGAAGAGGAATCACAGAGCTCTTCTCTTCAAGGATTCTTTCTCATAGTATTGCTGAAAGTTATGGCTTCAGTACCCTCCCAGTGTGGGTGAGTAGGTCTTAAATGACTCTAACATTCCAATCTCCTTAAGACTTTGGATCCTTTCCTCTACATTAAACCAAGGCAGGTTCAGCATTTCTAGTTCACTCAACGTGGGCCACCTTCTGGTCCATGTCTCAATCAAGAAATTAAACTTTTAGAGCCCTTTCTAACTCCTCAAGCTGCAACATTAAATGCAGAATCTCTGTTTAGTGAGTCCATATCAATAAATTCGGCCTGACTCAACTTTGGGTTCCTTCCACCATTATTCCACATGCTTAGTATCCATTCCCACATATGTTCCCCAGATTCCTGCTTATGTAATTTAGAAAGCTCAAGTAGTTCTTTTGGAAT
>NW_011899958.1:396-1305 GCF_000151845.1 Pteropus vampyrus | reverse complement strand
AGCAGGCAGCAAACGACAGTGACGGGAAGTCTCCTTGCTTGGGCTGCCATGTGGCCCTGTTGGCTATCTGAGGAGCCTCAACCCAGGACATAAATTCTGGTCACTCCTCTCTGTAATAATAATAATAATAATAATAATGATAATGATACGATGATGATAAAGTAGCAATAGTAGCAGAATTGGTTTTTTAAATTTTTCCTCTTCTAACGGGTCCCCAAAGTCACCCTGAAACTAGAGAATAAGGCCCTGAGGGACTGGGCCACACCCATCTCACCTCACAGTCTCTCTTGATTCCACAAGCCATTGATCAGTGCAGATGGCCACTTTATATGCTCCCTGGAACTGCACAGCAAAAGATCTTGCTCTACCCCACACACGGCCAAGGCTCAAAGGCATATTGGGGAGGCAGGGAAAAGCTATCCACAACGCAAAGGCACAGCCTGTTCCTCTCTCCACCCCATGTCTATCAATTCCTGGTCACAGGATGTCCCGCCCCAGTTTGCTCTTCACTTCCTTTTGCCTTGTTAATTTCCCATTATAATGAGCACTGTTATCCAGGAAAAATGGGATAGATTCTTAGGTCTCTTGGCTAATCCCAAATTAAGCAACATGGTGTTGGACCCATTAGACCAGATCATTCTGTGGCCCTGGGGTTAATCTGGCCCTCCTGTCCTCAGCACATCTCCCACTATTTCTGGAACAACTTCCTGTATCTACTATTATTCTGTATTATTCTACAGCTTCCTGTATCTACTCTCTGTACTTATTTACTTCTCTCAGTGTATAAGTAGGATGTATATTTATATACATATACACTTAATAGGAAAAACGAAACATGCATATACATCTTTGGAGAAATGCATATTCATTTTCTGAGGACAGATATATATTTAGTATATGAAACAGAAC
>NW_011899958.1:0-346 GCF_000151845.1 Pteropus vampyrus | reverse complement strand
ATAGATTCTTAGGTCTCTTGGCTAATCCCAAATTAAGCAACATGGTGTTGGACCCATTAGACCAGATCATTCTGTGGCCCTGGGGTTAATCTGGCTCTCCTGTCCTCAGCACATCTCCCACTATTTCTGGAACAACGTAGATTATTCTACAGCTTCCTGTATCTACTCTCTGTACTTATTTACTTCTCTCAGTGTATAAGTAGGATGTATATTTATATACATATACACTTATATACATAATAGACATATATACTTAATAGGAAAAACGAAACATGCATATACATCTTTGGAGAAATGCATATTCATTTTCTGAGGACAGATATATATTTAGTATATGAAACAGAAC
>NW_011899957.1:4133-6361 GCF_000151845.1 Pteropus vampyrus | reverse complement strand
AGTGCTTTGTCTTTTAATCTCTGCTAAATTCTACAGGGCTGATATTGTCATTACTTCCAGGAAAGCAAAAGGGTTTTGTCTGTTTTGTTCTTTGCTATATACACAATGTCTAGAATAGTCTGAATTATATAATATTTGTTAGATGGATAAATCTTTCTTTCATTTGTGAGAAAACTAAGGTTTAGCAAGGTACAGTAACTTGCTCAAGGATTTGGCAGTGCCAGGATTTAAATTTAGACCTGTATGACATTCAAAGCCTCACCCGGAACCTCTTGGAAGGTCCCTTGGTCTCAGGCAGAGATTTCTGCCAGACCCACTTCATCAGACATACTCATATCGAAACCCCAGCAGGGAGTGTGGACCAGGCTCCAGTGAGCAGTGCCACACTCTGTGAATAGAACTGTAAAGCCGATATGGAGTTAAAAGTTTTTGGAAAATCAAATATTAAAACTTAATACAACAGGTTTAACAACTCCAAATCACACTCTTGCTCCTTCTAGTTTAAGTTCCTGTACTATTGGCCTGGGCTAAAAAGGTGTCATTGGCCTTTCTTGTTCCCCTCTACCCAACTCTTTCCATCCTCAATGATCAAGTCAGAAAAGATCATGCCAGTACAACCTTGACTACCTTGGTGAGAAGTTGGCTCTCTCTTCTAAATGAGCTTAGTCCTTGTTTGCCCAAGGTTATTGTAAAGCTGCTGAATAAATGGATGCTATTTACATTAATTGGGTAACTAATTGAGTAGAATTTATTGCATCATTTGTTCGTTAATTGCATACTACCTTGAATTTCATTTGTGCACATGTCTTCTCTCCAACTGGGTCTCAGGAACCTTGAGGACAGGGTCTATGTCCTTTTTTTGCTTCTCACTGAACACAGTGCAGAGACTACTGTTAGACCCTAACCTTTTGCTGGTGACTAGACTGACTGGCAGGTCTGGTAATTACGACTGAGCAGGAACCTGACAGAGGGCACTGATGTCTTTGGCATCACTGTGCTTATCTCAGGCTCCCGCGTTAACTCTCAAGGTTTACATAACTCAGAGCAAGAAGATAACATTGCCAGTTGGAGCGTTTTGCATATAAATGGTTTTATTCACCTGAGATTTTGATTTCCCATGAAAACATCAGTTTTTGGAAGGTTTCCAAAGTACCTGAGCAGTTCATAAATGATGGTGGTTAGGCTTTTTGTCGCAGAGAAAATATGTTGGCAGAGATTTTGTCTAGGGAATTCCATACACTGACTGTTCTCTCTGGACGAGGACTTGGACTTGCTTAGCTGATCACAATGTAAGAACCAGAAGAGCTTAGGATGTGTCATTATTTCCTTAAACAGAAGTAGCAGACAGATAATTTAAGTTCTTTCTAAATGGTGATATAACTTACCACAAATCAGGTTTTTCTCAAGTCCACATGACCTTTCCCTGCAAGAAGTGCCATCAGAATCTAAGCTTTCCACTAAGGACCCTCATGCTCAGGGAAAGCCCAGATGAAATATGCTACATCTACACAGACTACCGAGTTTTTATAGTCTTGATTGGATTAAACATAAAATAGAGTATTTGTGCATTTCTATAGATTTTTCCAACCAATCAATAACATAGCCGAAATGCTCAGGGTTATCACTTGCCCACCTAGATCTGAAAAGGAGAGTATTATCTGTTAACTCTGTGAATCAATTATCTGCTTCACTTAATCTATTCTCCTTTGCATATTTTCCACAAGAGTGTAGAATTCTTTGGTCTTGGATTATCTGGGTAATTCCCTATTTTTCTAAATTGTTTTCTTTTTTGAGTAGTCATAAATGAGAAATTTGTGGGGATGTCCCCCCCAAATTCTTATAGGATGTGATCATAACTGGGACTTTGTATCTAGGAATACATTTTGAAGTTAAAATTCTTGGCTGCTAGCACAGACGTTAATCTCAAATTGCATCATCTCAAGACATCCTGAAAAGCTGACAGCTCAAAAATGAGAGCTCTGAAGTAACAGACTTGGAGAAAGGTAAAAACACGTTATCCTAAGCAGATCACCTTAGCTAGGACCCAGGGAAGGAAACACAGATTAAAAAAGAAATGACAAACACAAAAGTACACAAAGATGTTTTTAAGAAAAGCACATCCTCAGGCCTTAGCAGAAAGAGACTGGACACTCAGATTTCTAAGCATTCAGTCTTGGCCATGTTATCAAAAATAAAATAAAATAAATAAAATAATAAAATAAAATAAA
>NW_011899957.1:0-794 GCF_000151845.1 Pteropus vampyrus | reverse complement strand
TACAAGGGCCTTATTTTATAAATAAAGGAACTGATGAAAGCAATTCTCTGTGATAGTCTGTCTTCATTCCCTATTTCTTCTAAAAAAAAAAAAAAGACTTTATAAGGCAATGGTTTTCAATCTGAGAGGCTAAACCTAAAATCTGAGAGTTTGTTGGGTACTTTTAAAAAATTCCAAAGCTCAGGGTACACTCCAGACTAATGAAACCAGAATCTTTGGAAGTATAACCAGACATGAGGATATGATTAAAAATCACAAACACTTGTCAAGATTAGTTATGAGAATAAAGGAACTTAATTTCTCTATAGGACTTATGCCTTCATCTTGTGACTGTGGTTTCAGAGAAAATGTGAAAAATGGCAATAAAACTAAGAAATAGTATTTTAATTGGCTTCAAGGCCTTTTTTCAAGAAAATATTTTAAAAATTGGAAGTGATAATTTTCTTTTGATGGCAGAAAAGCTATAACCGAGAACTGATTTCTGGGGCAAAAAAAGTATCTGCTAAACTCAGCAATTTGTTGCATAATTGGAGATGATGATTGACTTCTTTCTTTGATGGCAACAGTTTTCTCCTGTTTGATGATGGAGAATTGGTATATTGCATAGGCTAGAGTACCTGGTGACAATTTCAGATTCACAGGAAATGTTACCTCATCTCATTCCCAATCAGTAATATGTGGCACATTTCAGCGTGGGGCTGCATTCCTCAGTAAGGCTATATCACAGATACGTTTGCTAAGTCAAATAGGATGGGTTCACTAATTTTCAGGATTTTAGGAGGAAAGTACTAGAA
>NW_011899956.1:2832-5067 GCF_000151845.1 Pteropus vampyrus | reverse complement strand
GAACGGCCAGTGCAAAGGCCCTGAGATGGAAGCATGTCTGGATCATGTGACCCACCCCGAGAGTGCACTTTGTATATTTTGCCACTAGATTGCTTGTCCTCACTAGGCCTGGCTTTGGCTATCTCATGATGGGGCCTCCAGGAGCGGGGAGGCAGGGTGCCGAGCCCTCACTGCTCTCTCGTTCTCTCTCTAAAAGGCCTGGGCCCTAGATCTTGGCTCCATGGCTGTGTTCCTGGGAGTAGGTCTTACGTTCTCAGGAGATGGAAATAACTGTAGTGACCATAGTTTCCCAGCCTCCAGGTGATCTGGACAAAGTCAAGTGAAACTGCAGGATGAGAGAAATGATAAAATAATTTGTAAGAATAATAGGTAGAATAATCTAACTCTAGCCTTGTTGCTGTAGTTGTAGGTTATTCTTTGCAATTTCCTCTTTGGAGCAAGCAAAATACACAGTGTATCTCTCTATATCACAGCAGAAAGTTGCCAGAAGAAGAACTTGATCTGCCCATTGGGCATGCACACCAGCCTTGTCTCCCAGTAACAGATTTGTTCCTTGTAAGTGATCCATGGCCTGAGGACTCCCTCCTTCTGTGCCCTCCTCCCTGTCAACTCAAGGATGCCCTCCTTGTCGTACAGTGCAGCCTCAGAGCTCCTTGGGGCTCCCCACCAGCAGGCCCATGGCCATAGCAACTGCATTTTCCAGATCAGGATGGACAGACAGTGCAGCAAGCCTGAGGTTATACGCAAAGGACAAAGAGAACACGGAAGCCGAGGTTTTATGGGAAAATGAAGGGCACAGAGTAGCAAATATGCACCTGCCTTCCAAGAGACCCATCCACCGTGAAGAAGCAGAGGATTCATTCATTTATTTATTCATGCAGTCTTTCAACAAAGTTTCCTTGAACACCTACTGTATGCCAGGATTGAGCTAGGTGTTAGAGAAACAATATGAGCAGACAGAAGTCCTGCCCTGGAAGTGCTTATAGTCAGCTTATAGACAGACAGGTGCAGAGGCAAGGGCCTGTTTCTGGTGAACATGGGAGGGACACCCACTGCAGTTCAAAGGGAGGACCAGGGAAATTGTGTATGTGTAGTGATGTCGGGGAAATGTTCCATGAGGAGCGACTTCTGAGCCAAGCCCTGCAGGATAAGTAGGAGTTAGATGAAGAGGAGAACTGTGTCCAGGAATGAGGGAAGCTCGTGCAAAGGTCCTGAGGCGAGAGAAGTGGTAGGAAGGGCAGAGGAGGAGGGTCCTTGTTAGCTTCATCCCTAAGGGCCATGGAGAATCACCGAAGATTTGGAACTAGAGATCGACACAATCATATTTGCATTTTAGAAACATCACTTTTATTGCTGTTATCAACTCCCCCACCCCCTTTCCATGACCTTGTGGCTGAGCATGCCTAGCTGAGGCAGGGCCCTGTGGGGAGGCCACGGCCCAGGCTGACCCAGTCCTCAGGGTGTCACAGGGATAATGTTAGGCTCCTCTCTTTTCTGTACCGCGCCCCACCCAGCAGACTTCAGGGTCAGGTTCTAAGGGCTGCTATATTGGGCTCTCGTGGGTGAGGGTTCCATGCCACCTCTGCCCACATCAGGACGGCTTCACCCAAGATCGAGAGGTCATTTGTATCTCCAGGGTGGCAGGACCTCCTCCCCAGAGCCATGGCGCCCAAGATAATAGGGCAGCCTGGGAGTTGTTTATGAAAAAGCAGTCTAGTGGGGGGTGAGCAGGGCCCTCAGGAACGGTGACTGCTGCTACAGATAGCGATTGGGGCGGGGAAGGCTGTCTAAATTACAGCTCCCAGAATAGAGGGGCCGGAGGGAGTGGCAGGGCATCCTACCAAGGAAGCACTGGCAGCCTGCCAGGCACGTCCAGGCTTGGGCCCTGTCGCAGGCAGAGGCAGGGTAACCACACGCCAGCAAGGCCATGGGGATGCCATTCATCATTGGCCAAGGCAGCTGGGCAGCCGCGAGGTGGGGTCTGGTGGTGGTAGGGAGGCTCCTGGGGTTTGGGAGAGAAACAACCTGGGCGTGACCTTCTGGAAGGGGTGAGGGTGGTGAGGGGAGGGAAAGGCTGAGATGAGGGAAGGGTGACATCTTGCCTGTCCCTGGAAGAGACTCTGTCACATGTCCCTGTGGATACTTCACAGAAGGAGTGTGAGATACTGTAAAAATAACAAGAATGGCAGGCGTAAGAATAGCAGCTATGTGTCAGAGACAGCTCTACACAGCAAC
>NW_011899956.1:0-1187 GCF_000151845.1 Pteropus vampyrus | reverse complement strand
ACACACACACACACACACACACACACACACACACACACGGTCTGCAAAAACACTGGAGCAGCTGAAAGTGTTGAAAACTCAAGTTCTAACATTATTTGACTAGGTCTGGCCTCAGTCTCCTCATCTAGAAATAGGAACATACAGAAATACCTTTCCAACCACAGGATGGTAGCTGTCAAATTCTTCAAAGCAGTGTTCTCTAGCTTTAATGTTTGCAACCTGGGGAGCAGACACCCTGGTGATTCTGACTCAGGTGGCCTATAGAACACATCTTGACAAACACGGCTTTTTAGAAATTCCTAAAAGAGAGTATTTAATTTCTGGAAGGATATATAAAGAACTGGTAAGAGTGGTTACCTCTGGAAGGGAATTGAAAGCTTGAGGGCACGGGAGGGCAGATGACTTACCTTTCACTGTATTCTCTGGTATCTTTTAGATTTTGTACCATATGCATGTGTATTTGCACCATATATATGTATAAATAAATGTAAATTTATTTGAGAAAATAAGTTTTAGACATGTAGAGCACTATTCAAGTACAAGGTAAAAAACCAAACACCCAAATATGACCACTTGCTGTGTTCTCACTGCAGATTGAAGCCGAATCACAAGGAAAGCCAGCAAATCTATTCCTGAGGCCTTTGGGAAGAGTCACAAAGGGTAACCCAGAAACCCCTCGAGAGAGGAGGACAGGGGAGCCACTCAACAGACCTCTTCTCTCTTGCTTAGGTGTGTCACCCAAGCTGGGTGAAGAGTGGCAGGTCCTGAACTGGGCTTGTTTCCCTTAAGGGAGATGCCAGGGATGCCAGAGATGTTAAAACAAAGCAGAGCAAAGCAAAACAAACAAACTAATACACCGGAGGGCTGCCTTCCCTCCTGAGCTTTCACAGCCCGAATGTATGCATTATGAAAAATGCCTTGAGGTGTGGTGCTAATCTGGATTCCTGGCGGTCCCCTACTTTTAGTGTCAATTCCTCCAAGGCAAAGACCATGTCTTGTTCACCCTGTGTATCTAGTGCCTATACCCAGCCCTGTTTATGGACTGGATGTAAATGCCTAAGGGAAAACAACTTCTCATAGTTCCACACCAGGCATCAGTGTTACTGATACTACTGCAGCACCCATCAGCAGCAAACAGCTTCCAACAGCCTTCCCTTCTGTTCCAGCCGAACTTCCTACAATCCTAT
>NW_011899955.1:3481-5791 GCF_000151845.1 Pteropus vampyrus | reverse complement strand
ACATCCCTGGGCATCTGCATCTTAAGCAAGCAGCCTAGCATCATGTTCGGGTGCACAGAACCTGACCCCGAGGTCTGAGGGTCACTTTGAACCTATCACCTTTTAAACCTGTGTCCTCACCTGTCAGGTGGAGAAGCATGGCAGCTCCTGGCTCCTAGGGTTGTGTTCAGTGCATAGCGAGGGCTCCACAGGTGGCATTCACCACCACCCCCTCAGGCGGCCTGGACTCCTTTGAGAAATAGCATCTTAAGGTATCCGGCCTCTCCGAAGTCCTGAGTCCCGCCCTCAGGTGCCAGGAGCTCTAAGAGGCACCGGAGGGTGGGGTTTGATAGTGCCCTAGCCTGGACAGCCAAGACCGGCTCCTCCCTGTTGCCGTTTTGCTGTGCCCTGCTTTTCTGGGGGTCTGGGGCTCAGCTTCGGGGGAGACTTTAGAGGAATTTTTAAAACTGCAATGAGGGAAGGAATCTGCTCAGGGATTGTTTGTTTTCTGGTGAGGAGGCCTTCTGTGAGTTACATCTGGTGGATGAAAGGCACGTTCTGTGGTTTTCTGACGTTTTCTCCCTCTGTCCGGTGCGGTTCCACGTGGAAGGGACACAGTCCCCCTTTAAGCTCACTCTCCCCAGGCGCGCTCACGGGAACTTTGGCGGGGTGGGCGGACAGAAATACTTCCCAAAGAAACGTCTTGTTAGCTTTTGGAGCCTGGCCGAGGAAATGGAAGTTGGAAGGGCTCACCCCTACTTAATCCTGGGCCCCCTGCTTTTCCGGCCCCACCCTCCTGTAGCTCGCCTTCTCCTTTTAAGAAGCATCTCTGCTCCCTGTTTGTCCATGTCCACCATGCTTTGCTATTTGAGAGTCTAGGAGAAGAGGCAGCCAAATGCTGCAGCCGTTGTGGCTCCGAAGGGTGCCCTTACCTCTGCCCTCGGGGGCTGCAGATCCAGGGACTCGTGACCAGCTCCTCCGGGCACCGGGAAGGTAGAGCACAGGCCTGGAAGACTGTAACTACGTTATAAATTCACACCTAAGCCAAACCGACAGCTGGAAAACAGTATTAGAAGAGCCCCCCGTAGTTCCACAACCCATCCAAGGCTCTGCTCCAGAGGGACTGCCATTTAGGCATACCCGTTTTTGAGAAAATTCAGCCGTGTGTTTGTTTTGGATGCCCCACTTGGAGTTGAGAAGGAATTCACGAGTGCCAGAGTGAGTAATGAGCGGAACTGCGGGTCCCAGCGGGTGTTGATTTAGGATTTATGTAGGGGACCCAGCCTCACAAGGAGGACTTTCAGGTTCTCCTGGATCTCCCCTGGCTGGTTTCTTTCCCTGTCACGGATGAAGGCACTCAAGCTCAAAACTTCTCAAGGTCTCAGTTTGTTGGGGATGCAAAGCTGTGGCCCCCAAATTGGGCTTGACTCTGCTGGTTAGACCTTGCTGGTTCCAGGGTCTGGCGTGCCTGTGGCCCTGGCCCGAGCCCAGTCTTAGGGGGATCCCAGAGGAGAGGGGGCAGCCCACACCCCGCCTGGAAAATGCTGCTGGGCTGTCGTAAAGTTCGCCCTGTTCGCAACCTTCTTCTGTTCAGACACCTTCGCTGGTTCCCTCTGCTGGGTCCAGCTCTCGCTCCCCGGTCAGGCACCCATGCGCCTGCCCAGGGCCCACCCCACCTCTCCTCTTGCATCTCCCGTGACTGCCTCCCGGGTTCCCCCACTTCAGACACATCGTCTCGCCTTGTCCGGTCAGAGTCGCCTCGTTAGGCGCCCCCTCCCGCACATTTGTTACGAGACTTCCAGATGCCCCGGCTCTTTGCAGTCTCGCGGGCAGTTCCTTACCGTTCGTGTCCCTCTCACTCCTTGAGCCCTGAGACCTCTAATCTGAGCGCAGTGTCCTCAGCACCCCCTCCCGGCAGGCCCCTCACCTCGCTTCCTGCTGCTGTTGCTCCCATGCTTCTCATCCATCCTAAACCCAGGGGAGCTTATTCATTTTGAGATCCCCGTGAGCTGGACAGGGAGCCCTCTGTCATGGACCCGAGGCAGTGAGGTGGACCAGACGCAGGCTCTGTCGTGTGCCTGTGGCTGGGGGATGGAGTCGAAGTCCATCAGGAATAATCCAGGCCCCGCTGTCTTCAGAAAGAGTGGCAGCCACGGACCCTGCTGTGGTGAACAGAGGCCGACTGGGTGGAAGACACCCGCTGGCTTCATTTGAAAATCATAAATACCTGCAGGCTGGGGGTGACCAGTTTGGAGACGGACTTTCAGCAGAGGGCAGACCTGGCCATCTGCCCCTAGGAGCATGAAGCTTGGCCTGACAGTTTCTAGGGAG